>NC_050461.1:23421179-23721179 GCF_903995425.1 Onychomys torridus | reverse complement strand
ACTCTTTCTTTAAAGTAACATTTTAAGCTGTCTGCATGCAATAACTTAAATTTTCAACTCTTTCCGAACATACTACCTTGCTGTTAATCATGAAATTGAGTACACTATCTGTTACATTGAATAATTTTGGCTAGTAATTTACAAATTAAATTTAGGAATAAAATCTAAATTCTCAATATTTTAAAATATTGTCCATTTGTATTTTACAGTCTGTGTAATTTTATTTTATTTTATTTTTTTGAGACAAGGTCTCCTTTACTGCCAGTTCACCTCAAACTTGTATGTAATCCAGAATGACCTTTAGCTCCAGATTCTGTGGTCTCTGCCTCAGAAGTGAAGTGTTGTGATCACAAGCCTGTGACATCACACCTGGTATGCAAATCACTCTCAGGTCTAGTTATTTCTTCACGCTACTGACTAGTTCTGGAGATACAAGACAAAAATTACTATCAAAACTTTTTTTTTCATTAAATATTTTTATTTATTTTACATACCAACCACAGTTTTTCCTCCCTCCTCTCCTCCCTCCTGTTCTCTCCCCCCACCTCCCATCCCCTGCCTCCATCCACTTCCCCTCCATTCAGAAAGGAGCAGGCCTCCCTTGGGAGTCAACAAAGCATGGCATATCAAGTTAAGGGAGGACCAAGCTCCTCCCCCTGCATCAAGGCTGGGCAAGGCATCCCAGCATGGGAAATAGGTTTCAAAGGCCAGTTCATATGCCTAGGATAGGATAGGCTAAGGGCC
This sequence comes from Onychomys torridus, assembly GCF_903995425.1. Classification (NCBI taxonomy): domain Eukaryota; kingdom Metazoa; phylum Chordata; class Mammalia; order Rodentia; family Cricetidae; genus Onychomys; species Onychomys torridus. Next base: position 23,720,435 of record NC_050461.1, on the reverse strand, counting down.
CCACAAACAGATGAAGCTACACAACTATCACCCACATGTGGAGAGCCTAGCTCAGTCCCATGCAGGCTCCCTAGCTATTGGTCCAGAGTCCATGAGCTCCCACTAGCTCAGGTCAGCTGTCTCTGTGGGGTTCCCCATAATGGTCTTGACCCCCCCCCCACCCCAGCCCCTTACTGGTACAATCCCTTCTTCCTCTCTTCACCTCAACTCCTGGGATTTGGCCCAGTGCTTGTATGTGGATCTCTGCATCTGCTTAAGGGCCTTTATAAATTTAGATTGCTCTTAAGGAAGGTTGAGCTTAAAGGCAGGACAAGACAGTGTCTTTGTCATACCATTCAATAAAGGCATTGAAATCAATGACTGAATTCAAAGTCCGATCAGGATCAAACCCAAGATGTCAGGGCTTACCCCCAGTACATTATCCAACAGCTCAAGTTCCAGAGTCACATGCAAGCATTAGAATCCCCTATTCAGTGCTCACTTAGCATGCAGCCCTGTTCTTTTGTATACAATGAACACAGCTATATAATCTGTGAGATATTTCAACAACTGATCGGATAATATATTTAGCACAGCATTAGTATGTGGTATACAGCACAATCTCTAAATTAATTTGAAGAAAAAAATGTAATGCAAATATTGCAACTAACTTTTTTTCTCCTTTTTTATTTATTATACATCAGCCATGGGTTCCCCGTCCTTCCCCCTCCTGCCCCCGCCCCCACCTTCTCCCTAGCCTCTCCCTTCCATTCCCATCTCCTCCAGGGCCAAGACACCCCTGGGGACTCATTTAAACCTGGTGAATTCAGTACAGGCAGGTCCTGTCCCCTCCTTGCAGGCTGAGCAAAATGTCCCTGTGTAAGCCCAAGTTTCCAAACAGCCAGCTCATGCACTAAGGATAGGTCTGGGTCCCACTGCCTGGGTGCCTCCCAAACAGTTCAAGCTATTCAGTTGTCTCACTTATCCAGAGGGCCTGCTCCAGTTGGGGGCTCCACAGCCTTTGGTTCATAATTCATGTGTTTCCATTAGTTTGGCTATTTGTCCCTGTGCTTTTCCAATCTTGGTCTCAACAATTCACACTCTTACAGTCCCTCCTATTTCTTTCTCAACAATTGGACTCCTAGAGATCCACCTGGGGCCTGGCCGAGGATCTTTGCATCCACTTCCACCAGTTATTAGATGAGAGTTCTAGCACGACAGTTAGGGTGTTTGGCCTTCTGATCACCAGACTAGGTCAGATCAGGCTTTCTCTCGACCATTGCCAGTAGTCTACAGTGGATGTATCATTGTGGATTTCTGGAGACCTCTCTAGCACTCTGCCTATTCCTGTTCTCATGTGGTCATCATTTATCATGGTCTGTTATTCCTTGTTCTCCCTTTCTGTTCTCGATCCAGCTGGGATCTCCTGCTCCCCTAAGCTTTCTTTCCCTCAAATCTTGCCCTTTATTACTCCCACTGTCATCCAGGTTGTTCATGTAGATCTCATCCATTTCTCTGTCATTGGGCAATCCCTGCGTATGTACTCACTCATAGTAGGATACTAGATGTAAAACATAGATGACTAGACTGCTACACAACTCCAGGGAGGCTACCTAGAAAATCGGGACCCTAGCAAGTAACATTTTTAAGCATAGAAATTATTGTAGCACGAATCTTACAGGTCTTATTAATAAGATCAAACCCAAGGCCAGTTATTGGGGTGAACTCTGGAAGATCAGAGAAGCAGAACAAGCCACAGCTACCTCACCTCACCAGTTCCTCAGCTGGTTTTGTTTCCTCAGACTGGATGCCTCTGATTCCTCATCCAGAATGGATCTCAGCTGAACTGTACTGCTCTGAATCCTAAAAGCTTAACCAGCCAAATGCTTCTAGTTTCTGGTTCTCATGCCTTATATATCTTTCTCTTTCTGTCCCTACTCCCTGGGATTAAAGGTGAATGTCACCATGCTGGTTGTATCCTTGAACACACAGAGATCCACCTGGCTCTGCCTCCCAAGTGCTGGGATTAAAGATGTGTACCACCACCGCCTAACTTCTGTTATGGCTTACTCTTCCCATTTTCGAGCCACCATTTGTGGCTCTGTATCTAGTGGCTGTCTGTTCTCTGACCCCAGATAAGTTTATTAAGGTGCACAATATTGTGGGGAACACAATACCACCACAAATTATGTATCATAACAACATATCTCTAATGAAAATGATAGAAAAATAGTTGTTTCCTTTAAAAATAAGAGTGAGATATTTCTGGAAAGTATCTTCCTGCCTTGAGGTTCAGCTAAATGTTAGATAAGATCTTCAGGATTTAGAAAACATTGTCTCTTTTGAATAATACAGCAGTCTCAAACCATGGACTCTAGCCCTTTGCCCTCATTTACAGGAAAATAAATATAAGAACAATTATGTTTTTACTAATGGCATTGAACCATGTTCTCTTTTACTAAACACTGTCATTTTCCATGCTCAGGGATTATAAAGGAGACGATATTCTAAATGAGATCTTCAAACTAATTAGCTTCCCGTTTGACATACCCGGTGACAAGAAAAAATAAATAGTGCATCAAGATTCATTTACATTTGCATGAGTGAGACTAGCAGTATTGTTATGTGGTATATTTACCGCAGAGCAGATTCATGTCCAAACTGACATGTATCTCTACTCTATCCATTGGTTATTTGTGTTGAAGATCAGTTTTTTTTTTCCCTTCACTTCTTAAACCATCAGCTATTCACATGACAACAAGGGAAGATTGAGCAGTTAAAGCAACAAATATACAGTGCTCTTGGCTCCTATTTTTAGAGGAAATTTGTAACCCCTTGATACATGGAAGTGTTTCCATTTAGAAATTATTCACTTGGCCTTGCTTCCTTTAATTAGTGACACTGACATCTTAATTTTTATTCTATAGAGGATCAGCCTGTTTTGTTTAGAATAATCTGAGGAACTTGACTGACTCAAACACTGATTTTTTTTTTTTTTTTTATGATCAGCAAGATGCATTTGAAGTTCTCCTGAAAAGGTCAAAGTGTAACCTGGGCTAAGCAACATTGACAACACAAAATGGACTTAGGGTCCGTATATATATATTATATACAGTATTATATACAGATTATTAAAACAACAACAACCACCACCTCACAATCCTATGCACATACATTCAGTTACCTGCTATTGGAAGTGTCAATTCAAGTTCTTGTATGACTGTATTACAACTTGTAGTTAAAAGATGAAGTATGATGACAGTGATGTCATGTCAGATCTAACCTGTATCAACTTAGCATCACTCAGTGATAAAGAGGACAGAACAAAGTGTATCATGGTCATAACTACACCACAACATTCTGAATGTCTTCATAATGGTTTGGTCATCCAGATCATCAAAACATTGAAACTTTACAGACAGCAGTGATGGGACAGGAAAACAGTTTAAATTTGATACAATTTTATGAATTTAGAATTTGCTTAAAACTGAAAGTGATTGCTGAAGAAGCAACAAATATTCTGACTTCATCAGTTAAGCTCTTACCACCTGCCCTTTTAATACCGATAAGAAAATTGAAGGTATTTCAGAAGTGCACAGGTAAAGCTGAGAGTTCAAAAATCCAACGCACTAATACACAATGTATCGTCTTTCATTTATTTTTACTCTTTCAGTAGTTTTTATGGGTCATTTCTTTGCTATCATGTAATTATACTAGGCAATTAGGATAGTTTTATGACTACATTTTCTACATCCAAGGACTTCAGTAGTTAATGGAAGTCAGGCCTGAAAACAATGTGGGTTAAAATATATCATGTATACTCTCAGATATTTCAAAATGGAGGGGAAAGGAAGAGCAAATGACTCATTTCTTTTTCTACTTCCCACCTCTTCCAACTGCTGTAATTGGGCGACGGGAAACAAACACATACCCAGTGAAGAATCCACACAAATTAGTCACCACAACTCAGTTTGGAGCGATCATAACAGAATAACCAGCAGAAAACAGCTCTGTTGTGTTGCTTTCAGGATTCTCAGTTTTCTGTCTTAAAGTCCTTACTCCACCAATAAATCAAGCTAGCACTCTCTTTCCCTGGATCGACCATCTTTAAACGAGACTGGCCATCAATGCAAAGGCATATAGCCATGGTTAGTGGGTGCAAGCTGTTATCCTCACTGTGTTCTTCTTTCAAGTTTGGAAACCAGTTAAAGATGTGTTTAATGGTAATTCCTCAAACCAATGAAATTGTGATGGATGTAGCTGGAAAATGGGTAGATGATAAATACTTTTGTCTGGAAAGATCACAAATAGCATGGTTGATTATGCTACGTGGTTTTTTCACCATTGTTTACATCCTAAGCAGATGTGATTGCACAAACAAAGTCTAAATACCTTATATTGCTTGGATAAGGTTATGGCTTAATTTAATTATAGTAATTTACAGCCCCATTGCACAGAGTTGTTAAAAAAAAATGTGCTGCTTACAATGGCCAGTAGGTTGACACAGCTAAAACTGTACACTTAAATTAAACTACCTCGTTAAATTTTAGGATGTCATTATTCCTTGTCTTATTATTATTGAAAATATAGTGTTGTGGCTTCTATGACTAATACAGGGAAGCTCATGACATATTGCCTTTTCTGTATTGCATTAGTCACACTTTTCACTCATTCAAGTAACAATCAGTGTAGCACACACAGTGGTAGATGTATGTGAGGAAATTTCCAGTGGATTTCCTGGTATAGTCATTCCCATCAAGACTATAAACAGTCATCCTTCTGAGTAATTCTAAGAGCACAGGAAATCCAAATCATTTGACTTAGTATTTTCTGTAATATGACAAGAGAAGTGCCAAAGCATAAAGAAAGCACAGTTAATGTGAGGATAGTGTCCTAGATTGAGAGGCAAAAGCTGACTTTCCTCTGTGATTTGTTCAAGTATACTCTTTGTGAGATAGTGCTCTTGAAACACATTTTCTTTGAGTTCCCTATTATTCCAAAACTCCATAAGAGCAACATTTTATTTGCTTCTAAATATGAAACACATAAATATGAAGAGAATGATTTTTCACCTAGAAGAATACTCTACTTCTCTTTTATAAAATGGTATATTTTGTTACTAACCATTACTGATGTGAATGTTGGAAAATGAGCAATACAGCTGGTCAATGTATGTTCCTCATGGATTGTCAAGTACAGTGTCATCTGAGAAGATTGTCATAGTAAATTAAATGACTGGAATTTAGGGACTGTGAGTATTTTCATAGTTCAGAAATGTTATGGACTGAGCTCTCCTTGGACGAGTCATCTTCCATGATGTTCTAACAGGTCTGAAGACACACATTCTTATATTTGAAGTCTATTTCCTATGTGCCAGAGGTTTTTGGTAAATAAGAAAACCACCAGCATCCTGAGTAATGACTTCGTGTGACAGAACCTCAGGAAGCAACACAAAGGTATTTCAAGGCTCAGAGTGTGAAATACAAACATCTCTAGATAAACAGACCAACAATGGGCAAGCTAATTTTGATAAACTGTACTTATAACTTACCTCATTGAATAAGTATCAACTCCTTAAATTCACAGGTCCAGTTAGAGACTACATTTAAAGCTAATTGAGGATTTCCTATAAGTTTGTGTTTAGTGTCAGTCTTTTCCACACTTCATGCTTAATGTGCTGTTTACCACCCTATCAAGATGGATATAATCCAGCTGGTCGGTACAATGGCTCAGCAGTGAAGGTACTTACTGTCAAGCTTCATGATTGGATCTGGTCTCCAAGACCCACATGGTGCAATGAGTGAACCAACCCCTACAAGTTGTCTGTCCCCTGACTCTGGGCATGCTGCAACAGTTAAGAACAGTTGTTGCTCTTGAGAATCAAACCCACATCAGACGCCTTACAACTCCCTTAAGTCCAGATCCATGGGACCTGATACTTTTCTTGCTTCTCTGGGCACTGGCCAAGCACATGCTACACATCCATGTATATCAACACTCATAAAAATACATACAATAAAAAATAAACAAATGCTCATAAACTACCTTGTCAGCTTAAAATTATGTACCATTGTTGTCTAAAGTAAGCTTTTTGAAGGAATGCATATAAGCAAAAAGAAAAACAGCAATTAAGGTCTTCAGCCTTGACAATAAGTGCCTTTATCTACTTTGCTATCACACCAGACAGATTATATCCATTTTGATAAAGTGGTAATTGGTAGATTAAGCATGAAGTTGGGACAAGACTGAAACTAAGCACACATTTATAGGACATCCTTAAGTAAATTATTTTAAGTTCAGTGTCTCATCAGAACTTGTGAATTTAAGGAAGTGGAACTGTAGGATGCAATGACACACGTGAAATAAACTAGGCCATGGAGAATTTCCATGTTATATATTTATGACAAGACTCTTTTTTTTTTATTATCTCTAAGTTTAAATAAATATGATGTCCTTCACTCTTTTCATCTCATGGTTAATTAACTTGATTGATAGCTATCACTTGCTGTTGTAATAGACAGTTTTTCCTTCCTCAAAGTCTAAGAAATGTAGAAATTCATTGAAGGGTTTGCTAAGCAAAGAAAGCCAAGCCTCACTCAGGATTACTGACTCAGGAGGCCAGGGGTGCAGCACGACAACTGCCTTTCTACCACAGTCCCAAGGAATGCTTCACTGATTTTGAGACTGTTCTTTGAGAAGCATTAGTGCATGTGGGAAACAGCTAGAAATGGAGTGATAGCAATTCAAGGTTGCAGAGCCAAGTTTGATGTACAGCTCAAGACGTAAGTTAAAGATCACAATCTACATCTTACTTTCTCTGGTATACATAGTTCTATGTGCACTCACAGATTTACACATTTTGATATAGTCATTTTTATGTTTTCCCAAACATATATTTATTTATATACATGTGTATTTATGTATGTAGTTTTCCATCTCTGAAAATTTCTTTGCAGGAGTTTTATACACATATATATGCATACATATATATGCATGAATTTATTTAGTTATGTTGCAAAATTGTTACTTTCAAATCTTAACACTCTTAAAAATGAAAAAAAACTTAAGTATCAAACCAGAAATTAAATTCCCAGGTGTATATAACTAGTTAAAGTTAAAAAAATGATTTTTGTTCCCAGTTTCTTAACAAATCCTTTCCTTTCTGATCACCTAAGGTGTTTTGAACAGATATTAGTATTTTATCTTTTACCTCCATAAAGAACTTGGAAGCCAGAAATCCTGGCTGAAGGATAGAGATAACAACAATAAAAACCCAATCAAATTGGCCTTCTGATATAGTAGGGTATAATTTAGGACTCAATTTGCCATCCTGGATCATTCAAAAGCTAAACCAGTCACACACATACCATGTTTTTGGGGTTGACTTGCTCCTGAGTAAGTCTAGGCCCATTTGTACTTCATAAATGGAAACAAGATGAAAGATTTCATTTGGTGTCTGCTTTGAAATATAAGTTCAGGCAATCTGTGGTGGTTGAACTGAAATTGGCTTAGAAAAACAGACTGAAAAATCCCAGAGATAAAAGGAAGTTAGTTATTTCCAATGTAAATGATCTTCATTTAATTAGAGTTCATATAATACATGATCTCAAGGCTTCTGTTCTCTGGCTTTGTAGACATCTAGAGTGATTATTTTGTGATTTTTCTGAGGAATAACTCCATTGTTGTATAATTTTCATTCAAATTTCACTGTGACCTGATCATTTCAGAACACATGTAAACCAGTTCCTTTCTTTAAATGAAGAAAAGCAAAGGAGAGCTGTGGCTCAGGGAGTTGGTGCATAAACTTGGACCAAATGGCTCTAGTCTTTGTTGGCATATTCTCTGTTGACTCTAGCCTAAACTTCTAAAAGCTTGTGTTAAATGACAATGTCATGGCTCAATGCTGTAGAATCATCTGTAAACATTTATCCACTCACTATTGAACAATATTTTCCTTTATTTCAGGCTGGTCTTCAACTCCTAATTCTGTGGTCTCAGTTTCCAGATGGTGTATACCATTACACCTACATTAGTTTTAATGGCTAGTTCCACCTTTAAGATCATGGCCTCTAGTCATAAAATACTAAGAAGATGGTTCATTACCTAACTGTAGTTGACTTATAAAAACATCTCATCTATTCTATTGCATAAAATCACACATGTGTTAACATTGATACATACAAAGTTTTTGCTACTATATATAATTTCAGTTTTCTTGATGTGTAAAAAAAAATCAAGACTCAGGGTTAAGGATTTAGCTCAGAGGTAGTGCACTTGCTTAGCAAGCGCAAGGCCCTGGGTTCAGTCCTCAGCTCTGGAAAAAAAAAAAAAAATCAAGGTTCTCATGTGGTTTCCAGCTCTGCTCTTGCAAAGATTTTAAAGTAGGTTTTATAAACTTCAAATTGCACATGTAATTTGCATTCTTATTCACAGTTTATCTTCTTATTCATATTTATTTACTTGTTCTCCTTGTCTTTCTAATATATATATAATATATATAATATATATATAATATATATATAATATATATATAATATTATATATATATATATATATATATGCATTGTTTTATATAGTGATAAACACAGACAAACCCACTCATTTTTTTTGTCCAGATAACTAAGATGTAAAATGTTTCAATGCTTACTGATATCTCAATTAAAAATATAAGGGTGTGATGAAATAAAGCTAGAGCAGAAATATGAGATCTGTAAACTTCTACTATTTTTTTCTGATTTGATTTGATTTATAATCTTCATTTCCTATTTTGTGAGCCAGTTTTCACATTATCTGGATGTGATTCATAAAATGCACTGCAGGTACACATTATAAGACACATTTTCTTTACCTCTTATTCTTCCATGTATAGAACATATGGAAATGGTGTTGCTAAAACTTAATCAAAACTTAATAATTAGACTTGAAAAGAAACAGTTTATAGTGAAGTTATTTTTTTTAGGATTTGTTATTTTGATTGACATTTTTGTACTTCATTTGCTAAATAGTATGGCCAATCACCAATGTTACTAGCAAAGTATCTACAAATACACCATGAACATGAGGCACTGATATCTGAAACACCTTGATCATAGACCGCATACACATTTAAACAGCATGAGATATCTTATCACAGATAAAATGATACACAGGCAAGTACACAAAATGGAATTAGTTCTGGCGATGACAACTGGTTACTTTCTCTTAGTTTGTGCAGAAGTATAGAAATGAAGAGAAAAGTTTTCCCAGGCAAACCATTGTAAGAAAAAGTAATCCATAACACACACACACACACACATACACACACACACACACACACACACACACACACACACACACACACACACACACACACACACACAATGTGAAGGTAGGAGAGACATAACTCTTGTGGACTCTTCTTTATTCTGATTGTGTTTTAAAGGGCATCTGGGTATATTAGAAGATGCTGGACATTTTAGACATTGTATCTTTATTGAACTATAAAGAAATTTTATTGCACAGTTTGGGATCAAATGTTTTCAGGGCCAAGAGAAAAATAATTTAGAGTAAACTCTTATAAGTACCAATGACAATCAGTTTCAATTAGACTCACAAAAAATGTTGGAATAACCCAGTGTTTACAAGAACGTCTACAGTTAAAAGTCTGCATTCTCATTATAAGTTTCATTTTTAAGACTTCATAACTCAGCCCGCTTAATTAGCCTTGGTAAGGGACTTGGCACTCTGCTTTTTAACACAGGTAAAAATTTAAGGATTTAAAAATGTGGTATTTTTAAATTGCTTTTCAATTTTTTTAGATTTTTTTTTCTTTCAGAAATTTGGTCTTCTTTTCATTGTGACCCATATGAAGTCCTAGACATGATTTTCCTACCCACTCTCCATGATTTTACCATCACCAGTACAGTATCCATGCTTCTGAACTGAGGCTTTGTGGAGGGTGTAAAGCATGGTGATAGTGATAGTTTTCCTTTCTTTCCCTCTGTGAAAACATATGATCGGTATTGAAGGTGAGTAAAAGGCCAACATATCTTGGCATCCAAAGATCTTAAAAAGCTCCTTATTTACTGGTTTAAATGAGTGTCTAACCATTTCCCCTAGAGAGAAAATAATTGCATCAAATTTTAGATTCACCTACGACTTTCTTTAATATAAACCCGAGGTGAAAAGAACCTTTAAAATATGTCATCAAATCTGAAATAAGAAACACCTTGTAATCAAAATTCTGGTACTGACAAAAGAGTTCTATACCACACATTTGGAAAAATATAATTAAGAACAATGGTCGATTGTGATAAGGTTGTCACAGATTAGAGTGAATTGTAATTGTCTGTTTGATAATAGCAGATGGAGACTTAACTATTGTTAGCTAGACATATGAAATGACACATAGTAACTGGTTACTTTGAAGGGAATAAAATAATTTTAGAGCTGGCAGAGACACTTTATAGGCAACTCTTCCCTGACTCTTTAAAAATAACATATAACCTAGGACCCAGCACCATTTCTAGGGTCATTTAATGCCAGTTCAAAGATGAAAAAAATTTCTTCTTCCTATCTCAGAGTACTTGGCATAATGCTTTTTATTGAATTCATTCTCCCTGTCTCTCTGTGTCTATGTGTCTCTGTCTCTGTCTCTCTCTCTTTGTGTGTGTGTGTGTGTGTGTGTGTGTGTGTGTGTGTGTGTGTGTGTGTGTATTTGCATTTGAGCACAAGTGCCCTTTGAGTCCAGAAGAGGGTGTTTTATCCCCTGGAACTGGAGATTAGGCAATTGTGACTTCCAGTCAAAGTCTACAAATCTGTAAATACCCATCTTCTGGTTGTAAACAGCCTCATTTGAGGTATTGATGTAACTTATCTAAGTTGATTGTTTTCAAGGGACTATAAAGTTTTACTGTTTTAGAGTTCCTATGGTTACTGAGTTTTGAAATTTATTACTAATAATAATTCCAAATTCTATGAATTAATTTCAAGTTTTAATGTTTCTCATTGTGGTATTTTGAATGTAATTCACCCCCAAAAATTCATAAGGAGTGGCACTATCATGAGGTATGGCCTCATTGAAGTAGGTGTGGTCATTTTTGAAGAAGTGTGTCACTGCTGGGGTGGGCTTTGAGGTCTCCTAGGCTCAAGCTATGCCTAGTTCAGTTCACTTCCTGTTTCCTGGGGATCAAGATGTAGGACTCTCAGCTCATTCTCCAGCACCATGTCTGTCTGCATGCCACCATGTCCTGCCATGACTATACTGGACTAAACCTCTGAACTGTAAGCCATCCAATTAAATGTTTTCCTTTATAAGAGTTGCTGTGGTCATGGTGTCCCTTCACAATAACAGAAATCCTAACTAACTAAGACATCCATTACCATGATAATGTATAAGTAGAAACATGCCGAAGGTATTGCGAGAGAATGGAAATACACGAAACAAAGGTTTCAAGATGAATATGATTGAAGGCTTCCGAGTCCCACCTCTGGTGAAGCTAATGCTGAGCACAAAGATGAGGGGAGCAATAATAGTTATAGGGATGATAATAATGAAATATCAACATTAGGAAGTAAAAGAAGTGTACATTTGGGGTTAGAAATTAGCATACATTCTAGCAATCAGTAAGAAAAGCAGAGATGGAGTTTAGATGTGAGCCTGCATATGAGCCTGTCTGCATCCCACTTTCCTTCCACTCATTGTGGGTCTTCTCTAATGCCCTCTAGGACTCACATGCCTTGACTTGAAGGAGCTGGCATTGTTCTTTGTTTTGTTTCTCTTTTTCACAGCTAAAGACACTTGAATTGTGGCTGTCAGTTAACACCTCACTAAGTATTTTAATCTTTGGAATGAAGTGCCTCACAACATACTGAATAAATATCCCCCCACCCCTCAAGAAAAATAAAGGCCCAACAGGCTCTTCATTAAATGCTTACCTTGGATCAGCATTTAGTAGGTACGAGAAATGTCTATGTATTACACAGATGTAAAAAGACCAGGATCTTAGATGCTCAGATATGCTGCCAAACTTATTCAATCTGTTGATGCATTAGTGTCTTCATACTGGATACCTATGATTTCCATCTAAAGAGAGAAATACTTGCTTTTGGCTACTTTTGTTTCTCTCTTTATTGTCTTATTTCTGTTCATAAAAATATTCTAGTTGGTTTTTAGTACCTTTATCTGAATTCAATGTGGTACTTCTTTCTCTCTCTTTTTTTGATGTTCTTCTTCCTTGAAAACCACACACTAATATCTTTTATATGTCTCAATTAAAAATACATTAACAGTGTTTACAATTGCTTTGTAAGTTTTCAAGTTGTTTTCTCCTTTTGATTCTTGAACAAACAAGAATAAAAGGGAACAAATGAGTATTTAAGAAAACATGTTTCTCCCAGATTTCCTTTTCGAACTCATGACAAAACATTGATCAGTGCCACAAATAACTCAATAACAAACTTGAAATGTTAGCCTTTGCATTCTTAGTATTTCCCACATCTTGATTACAACCACTGGCAGTGCATGAGCACTTTGCAGAAACAACAGGATTGTATCAGCCTTTCCACCCCATAGATTGGGGCTGGGGCATGATCTGATTTTCTTAAAATATAAACTATAATTGATTTCAATGGAGAAAGTTCTCATGTATCCACATCGTGGTAATGTACGGTGTGCTTGTCATAGTTAGTGAAATGATATGAAAATGCTGTTATAGCTTAAATTCTACATTTTACTCTGGTTTCCTGAGTTTTCATGTGACAGTCTATGTCTCTTTCAGAAAATAGGAATTCCACATTATATTTAGTAGTCAGTCTTCACATGCCCCTGTAGAGTGACAGTTTCTCAGACTTCCCTGCTCTTGAGCTTACATAATTTTCCACAGTACTGGGCCAGACATTTGTAAAGTGTATCTCAGTTTGTACTTGTTTGTTTTCTTAATGATTAGACGTGGCTCTTTTATTTTGGGATAAAGGCAGTAATGTTGTCACATCACACCAAGAACACATCCTACCAACAAGTCTCATCTCTGTTGACATGAACCTTCATTTTTGACTGAATTTCCCATTCTACATTTGATTTCCGTACTCTACTCCTTGAAGAAATATAGGCAGGTCTGACTAAGCTATGCTTCATCTCATTGAGAGCACCATGTTCTATATATTGAAATTCTTCTACTGCTCAGAAATTTTGTGTACTCTCTTTCATGTATTTTTGTATTCAGTTATGTAGACTTCAGGTTATACCAGATAGCATGCTATCTACTTTGTAATTCAAATTGTTTTAGCTGTGGAATTTGGGCTTCTATGTCCTCCATTCAGTAACCCTAGCATCTTGTGCATGTTTTAAAATTTTATCACTTTTGGGAGCTACTATATGTTTCAGTTTCTCTACGTATATTCTGGACCACAACAGAGTCAGTTATTTCTTGAAGACGCCTGGTTCCTTTTAGTTACAAACAGCATTACAGAATAAAATTTCTGCAAGGTGAGTCCCCCATTTAATTTTTATCTAAGAAACAGAGGAGTGTTTTAAACTGCATTGCTATTTGACCTGACAATGTGACTAAGATACATCTTTTAAAGCCCTTTCATTCTAACTGCTAATATAGGACACACACACAAGGTAACTGCTAAAAGCCAGGCCTCAGAGAGAAAAGCCTCTTTGTTCTTTGAAGAGAATGGCAGCCACTCTTAGCTGAGTACAAATATAGTGTTCATAGGAGGAAAGGGGTGGTCCTTGAGGAGTACTTTCCCATTTCCTTTCATCCTTAGCCCATTCTTGGCTTTTATGATCATTGTCCAAGGGTAGAGAATTCCACAGTAACTTGCAAGTCTGATGAAGTTGTGTTCCAGGCACTGAAGTTCTTTGTGAAGGATATTTATTGTCATAGGTGGGGGGGGGGGGAGAGAGAGAGAGAGAGAGAGAGAGAGAGAGAGAGAGAGAAGGAGGGAGAATCAGTTTCTGTGTGTGTTTTAATCATGAGGAAATGACATTTTCATAGGGAACAGAACAGATAAAGAGTGAACGAGAGTGAGTGAGAGAGGGCAAGAAACTTTAGTCCATGGGGGCTTTGCAGGGGAGCACAGTTAGAGAAGCAGCAAACAAGTAGATCCAGGGTAGATTATGCACAGCCCAGTAAAGACTCTAGGTTATCACAGCGAGCTGAAGGACTACAAATTGCCCCCAAAACCAGAGCAATGAGTAAAAAACCTGCACGGTCCAGTGACTGGAGCAGGTGGCCAGTATCCGTCCTCCATAGCATCTAGGCACAGGATAAGCACCTAGACACAAGCTAGAAGCCTGCTGTGGGTCTATAAGGGCAGCTCACACTGCAAATTAGATTGACCTATGGAGTGCTAAGCATGCATTTTGAACTTCTTTGAGATTTTGGACTGAACTAATGCTCATAATACCTCTTTCATTCTCCTTACTTTGATAGCGGATTAGATCAAACCCGTTGCCCCTTTGAAAAGTTATATAAGAAATACATTTTATTGGGATATCTCAGAGGAGAAAAATTAATGCATAGTTATGGAGCTCTTGCCTTCTTTGGGATTATGTACTCATGGTTGGAAGTCTAGGGCTCAGCACTTGTAAATGATTTTCAGTTTAAAAGGTGGCACAAATTAAGTCAACTGGTTGGAGTGGATGTGGAGGGAATTCTGAAGCTGTTGAATAATAGTGTAGAACAGAATCCAGACTAAGTTCCTCTATGTACTCCATTGCACTACAGAGCTGTGAGACTTGGGCTTTCTGGTACACGGCGTCATATGCCATTATAAAGAAACTATATAGGGATACTAAGAGTACCTCCCTCACAACATTGATGTAAGAGTTCAGTTCACATGGGCAAGATGTTTAGAATACAGTAAACAAGATGTAATGCAGTTAAGTGAATCCCATAGCCTGGTGCTAGCTTCATGTGTATTTCCTTTGCTACCACAATCCATGTAGTTTTGCTTTATAAAGAGGAAGCTCTTGTCTGGTCAAAATGAAGTCTTGACATATTTTATATTTAATTGGTTTCTAATTCTGGTATTTGGGAATTTTGATTATATATAGTTATTTTTTGATTCTGATGCCAATCAAGATCAGATTATACTTTTCTCTTGCAGTGGGTATGTGCATACATACATACACAACCAAATTCAGATAAGGGAATAGATTTAACTGATTTAAGCCACCTTAAGAAGTAGGAAGCGTTGAAAATATTAGTGAAATACTTAAATTGACCAACAGGGCATAGTCTAGTCAAAACACTGCTTAGGAACATGGTCTCAGTTTTTCTTCTAAAATATAACGGCCAACTTGTTTACTTATGATGAATGTTTTCTATCCCTGATAATTATAAGAGAATTGCAGGCCTGCATTAAAAAATTATTTTCCTCTGTAAATCACACACACATACACACACACACACACACACACACACACACACACACACACACACACACTACTTAGAAGCTATTAGCAGCCATCTTCATGTTTGGGAATTAGAAACAGCTTCTTTCCTAAAAAAAAAAAGTCTGAGAAGCCCTTTAAAAACTAGCACTTTAACTTTTTCAAATATTTATTTATTTATTTTTTAAAAGCCAGCTAGTTCTGTCACTAAAATGTTTTTTTGAAAAGAACTGAATTTTAAAGTGTGTTCAGTCAGACTCTCCTCAAGCAGAGCAGTGAAAGAGCCTTTGAATCAGAACTATGGCTCCCCATAATCTGGTTAAAATTATCTCCAGCACCACCTGTCATTATTAATATGCAGAAAAGAAAAAGCACCTGCTAGGAGCTCCAGTGCAGTGAAGGAGGCCCAGGAGCACCCGGATGCTCTTAGCATAGTGGCGGCCACAACCCCAGTCCTTCTTGTTCTATTACTTGATCATTAAAGAGACCTTGCGGTTTAGTTTAAATGTCTTAAGAGCATTTCCTCTGCATGTACAACCACTCCACTGGAAGAAAATCCACAAGTCTTCTTTCATTTCTATCTTTAGTTTTTGTTAAAATCGCAAGCTTAAACATCTTGCCTGGCTTTAGAAAGTGTGTTACGATGTTTCAGAAAGTGCTAATGTGCTGTAGCATCAGCGCCAAGTTGTTAACAGCTAGACTCATTTTAGAAGGGACTGGGGCTATGTGACGCAAATGGCTGGTGTTGAGAAAAGGATTATGGTTAATTGCAAGGTATCCTCTCATTTAATGCTTTCTGGCCTCATCAGACTCACTTAAGCTGCACCCTCCTTTTTTACCTGAGAATTCAAATAATTCATTGGAGTTAGATCCAGAATGTTTGACTTGAGACTTTACCTATTGATTTATGTTTACTTTTGTCAAAAGAAGCCTGGGTCAATTCTTGTAGTGATGTGGAAAATCTTGTAGTTACACCTAGAATATACTTTACAGTGCTCAAATATGGTTATACTGATACACTCTAAACACAATTTTTGGAGAAGTTAAATTAAAAAGTATTATACTGACCTAAGTTTTAAAAATACTAGAAATTCATTATAGGCTAGTCTGGAATCCTTCGGCTTCTTTGAAGTGTTTACTGCATTTATTTAAAACCAGACACACTTAACCTGATAGAAAAGAAAGTGGGAAACAGTGTTGAATTCATTGCACAGAAATGACTTTCTGAACAGAACATCATTAGTACAGGCACTAAGATCAACAACTAATAAATGGGACCTCCTGAAACTGAGGAGCTTCTGTAAGGCAAAGGACACCATCAGTCAAACAAGGTGGCAGCCCACAGAATTGAAAAAGGTTTTTGCTAATTGCACTCTTTAACTATATAAAGAGTTAAAAAAAACAAAAAACAAACAAACAA
Source organism: Onychomys torridus (assembly GCF_903995425.1). Taxonomy (NCBI): domain Eukaryota; kingdom Metazoa; phylum Chordata; class Mammalia; order Rodentia; family Cricetidae; genus Onychomys; species Onychomys torridus. Next base: position 23,703,654 of record NC_050461.1, on the reverse strand, counting down.
AAAACCTAGGTATCAATAAAACAAATAACCCAACTAAAATGAGGTACAGATCTAAACAGAGTATTATCAGTAGAGGAAATAAAATGGCTGAGAACACTTAAAGAAGTGTTCAACATCCTAAGCCATCAGGGAAATAAATGTAAATCCAACTCCATTGAGATTTCATCTTACACCAGTCAGAATGGCTATTATCAATAAAACAAGTGACAGCTCATGCTGGTGTGGATGTGGAAAAGGGTCTATTGCTGGTGGGAGTGCACACCCACACCATACAGATACTAAAGGAAGTCGGTGTGGTGGTTCCTCAGGAAGAGGAGAATTGATTTACTCAAGATCCAGCTGTACCACTCTTGGACATAAACTCAAAGATCATTCGTTCTACTATAAAGATGCTTGATCAAACATTTTCATTGCTGCGCTGCTCAATTCACAAAACTGGAAACAACCTTGATACCCCTCATCAGAAGAATGCATAAAGAAAATATGGTGCATTTACACAATGGAGTTTTACTCAGCATTTAAAGAAAGTGACATCATGAAATTTGCAGGGATGGAACTATAAAAAAAATCCTCATTGAGGTTTTCCAGATACAGAAAGATGAATATGGTATATATTTGTTTATAATGTGGATATTATCTCTTAAGTTAATGATAGCTAAGCTATAATCCACAGAACCACAACAGTTAGGTATAGAGTAAGAGTCCAAAGTGTAGCAGGAATCTCAACACGTCTTATTAATAAGAACAAACCTGAGGCCAGTTATTGGGGTGAATGCTGGAAGATCAGAGAGACAGAACAAACCACAGCTACCTCACCTTGCCAGTTCCTCAGCTGGTCTTGTTTCCTTAGACTGCAAGCTTCTGAGTCCTCATCCAAATGAATCTCAGCTGAACTGTGCTGCTTCAAAGCCTGAATGCTTAACCAGCCAAATGCTGCTAGTTTCTGGTCTTCACGCCTTATATATCTTTTTCTTTCTGCCATCACTCCCTGGGATTAAAGACTTGCTTTCTGGGATTAAAGGCTTGTGTATCCATGCTGGCTGTATCCTTGAACACACAGAGATCTGCCTAGCTCTGCCTCCCAAGTGCTGGGATTAAAGGCATGCACCACCACCGCCCAGCTTCTGCTATGGCTTGCTCTGACCCATTTTCTAGCCACCATTTTTGGCTCTGTATCTAGTGGCTGTCTGTTCTCTGACCCCAGATAAATTTATTAGGGTGCACAATATTTTGGGGAACACAATACCACCACACCAAGAGGTATAGATATATCTCATTAGAAAAGGAAAATAGAATATATAGTTATGGTTGGATCGGGGCAGAGGCCTGAAATGGGAGAAGACAGAGGGAAGAAGGGGATGACAAAGGACATATAGGAAGAGATGATTAAATTAAAAGGCATTTGAGGTTTAGTATGGAAATCTAATATAGTACAAGTATCTATATATCTATGTATCTATATCTATCTATCTATCTATCTATCTATATCTATATCTATCTATCTATATCTATATCTATATCTATCTATATCTATCTATATCTATCTATATCTATATCTATATCTATATCTATATCTATATCTATATCTATATCTATATCTATATATATATATATGAAGGAGATATAAGTGATTGATAAATAATGGGGAGACAGATCCCCAACTGGCTATCTCTTGTCACCAAATGAAACTTCCAGTACCAGGATTGGGTTACAGCTAATTGAGTTGTTGGCCATGGGAGTCACATATAGGAATTTCCAAACAACCCAAGTTATCTCCAAGACTACAAGTTGCTCTCCACAAACTAACAGCAAGTCCCCATTGCTGAAGAAAACACCCACATAACTTACTGAACATGGAGAAGTAGAGCTGGTGACAACATAGACTCTTCACCCCTGTGTTCTAGTGTATTTGATACAGGAAGGTACTCTGCATGCTACAAAAGGACAAATGGAAGCCCCAAGCCAGCCTCAAACTCTTTGATTTGCAGTGGTGTCCTGCCTGCAAGGTAAACTAGGGCAATGGTGGCACAAAACTTGTGATAGTAACCAACCAATATTTGATTTGACTTAAGTTCCTCTTCACATGATGGAACTAATACCCAACACTGCTTAGCTGACCAAGAACCAGAGACTAGACAGCCCAGGGACCTGGGGTAAAACAAAACACTACTGATCTGAAATAAGAAAAGAGTGACATTCTGCTACACTTGTAGATCAGTGCCTTGCTCAGCCATCATCAGAGATGCTTCTTCTTGTAGCAGATGGAAATAAATAAAATGTGCAGAGTAAGAACTTGGAACACTCATTCCTCAATGAGATGTCTTTATCAAAGACTGCCCCTCAAGGATCACAGAACCCTACAGAAGAGGAGGCAGGAAGAGTGTAAGAGCTAGACAGGATGATCAAAACTCATGAACTCACAGAGCCTGTGACAGCACGCACAGGGCTTGTATGGGTCTACATCAGGTCTTCTGCCTATAAACTATGGCTCCCAGTTTAGTGATTTTTTGTGGAATTCCTGGGCTTTTCTCCTTCTGTTGGTTTATTTTTATCCAACTCTGATGTGATAATTTTTGTTTTATCTCATAGTCACACAGGTGACTACATTGAATGGATTACATCCTTAAATCAAAGAACTTCAAGATGTATATCTTCTTAAACAATGAAATGCCTTTCAAGTTTTAATGGAAACCATTGCATTATTTCTATTCTAGTCTTTAAAACTTTTATCTACTGAATCTACAGAAACTATGCTACTGTCAGTTGCTGGAACCTATCATTCTTGAGCACATGCCTCAGTGAGAATGTGCAACAAATGATGTAACAGGAACTAGAGAGAGGGAACAAGTGATTTTTGAGCCCAGTTCCCCCAGTGTATCATGCAATTCCATTATAATAAGTTTTACATATGCATCTGAATAGGAAACATCTAATCTCTTTATATGTATGTATATATAGGCCTATAAGCAGACATATATAGCTGTGTGTGTCCTCTACAATCAAATGAAAAGTATAAAACCTACAATAAGTAATATATAAAAATTTCTAGGTTTTAAAACGTAGTAAAAGGTCCTCCATAATCTGGTCTCAGTTCTCTCTTACATTAATCACTGGTAACCTGGAAGTGACTTTGTAATCTTATACAAGTCTGTGTAACTGATCATGAAATCGAGACATCATTGCATTGAGGGTTACCAGAGACTATTCCCATCTCGGCTTTCTGAGTTCTTCCCCACACTGTAGTTAGATGCTCCCTGTCTGCCTCTGCTCCTACAGTACACCCCTATAAAAACCAAGAACCTCTCTACAGGTGAGGTTATAACTTTTTTTGCACTGTTTTATAATCATGTAAACACATTTTGAGCATCTGCATTTTGCTCTGTGGTGCCTGAGGAGTGAAATGTACATCTTTACTGTAATATTTTGAATACCATCTCAGCGTCTTATTTAAGTTATTTTCCCAGTAAATCATTATTTTAGGGAGACTTTTGGGGGCATCTTAAGGAATTTTCAAGTATATCTTGCAAGTATTTTGATGTAGTTTTAGTTAATTCTGCATAGTACAATTTAATTGGATAAAATGTGGCAGCTCTAGGGTAGGCAAAATTTCCCATCTAATTTCCTGTTCATTGAGATACTGAAGTACATAAAAGTGATAAGAAGAAATTTGAGTATCTTTGTCATTACCTACTGATCATTCCAACAGATAAAATATAAATGAAGAACTATTTACTCATTAATATAAATTCATGAGGTAGAACAGCAGAAAAATAATAACCATCCATGTTCAATAAAATTTTCTCAGATGTAAAATTATGTTGTATTTTAATTACTTGCCCCGTGTTAATGTTGAAATCTCAAACAAATTTCATAAAATTAGAAAGGTAGAATAAACCAAAACATATGAAGCATATGTAGGAATTTTCCTTTGCACCAAAATTTTATCTATATGATTGAGAAAGTTCTCATTGAGTTTTTCTGTATCTTCTGAGAATTCAGATATTTTGTAAGGAAAGTATTCTTTCCACACAACATGTCAAAGTTTTGTTATCACTCTTAGATGAAGCCTTCTAATTTATTCTTCTAGTAAAGTAAAGCATTTAGATTCAGAACACAGTGAAATGCATGAACAGCTTCCAAATATTTTAATAAAGCAGCTGATGTACTGACATAGAGTTGTGTGATAAAAATTGAAAGACACACACACACACACACACACACACACACACACACACACACACACACCATCATTGTGGGAATGTGTCTATATTTGGATATGCCAGAGATTTACTAATGAAATCTGTAACAGTATCATGAAAAAGTTTCAGAAAAGTGGAATTAGAGTGCATTATTCCAGAATCCATACTAGCAACCATGTTTGACTAATACATTCTCATTTATCAACCTCTTTTAAATAATAGATATAATATAAAAGAAAACTATACATTTATGAGGATAACAGGGGAGTCCAAATGAAATCAACAAATGAAGGACACACACACATACACACACACACACACACACACACACACACACACACACACACACACTCTTGGGCTTGTCCTATTACACTAATATTATCCTAACAGTTTTAAATAAAAGAACATTAGCATGCAAACACATTCAATGAATTTTAGGTTTGAGGATTCCCATATTTCTACTCCCATAATTACAGAAACAATAATCGCCTGCATGACTGTTCTCTAATCATGGAAAAGATATTCTGTTTCTCTGCATGTGTTCAGCATATTTGACCTAATTGTCTCTCCCAATTACAATGATGAGAACATCTGGAAGGAATTAATGGCACCTGCCTCATCTACGTTCACCTCCATCCTCTTTTGTCTAGACTCCTACAACTCCCCCCTCCCCATTGGAAGCCACACTGCATCCTCCCTCCCTCCCAACCTCCTGTTTCATTTCAAAAGACAAAGATGGTCATTTCAACAACCTGCTTAAATTCTGTGTGCCTAGCAAGGTCTCCTCACTCCTGCCTCCTGCTCAGCTGCATTGCAAGCTGGGTTTTAGACACAGTCACCTGCTCTAAGTTCTTCGGACTGCACACTTGCTGCCATCAATGGACTCTTGTATGTGCTGTTTTTACTGGAAACTCTCCATCTCCAGTTGTAAATTCCTATCTAGTTAACTTGTTCTTGTACAGGACTTCAGCTGCACTTTGTAGTAGTAAACTCTCCTGAGTTCTCTAACCAGCTCAAGTACTGTTCCTGGGGCTCCTTGTGGGTACTAGAGAGGTACTGACTTTTTCTTTTTTTTTTTTTGAGGATAAACTAATTTTTATTTAATAACATTTTTATTTTTTGAAATTAAAATGAAACACATCATTTCCCCCATTTTATTCCTCCAGGGAGGTGCAATATTCCTAAAGGTATAATAGCGGGTTCATATGCTGGTGGTAAGCAATAGCTCTGTAATTTGATTTAAGGGCCTCTCAATAAGAGGAAAATCATGCCTGGTACTGGAAGTCTTGCCAACTCCCTGGGACTAGTAAGGTCAGGAATGTTGGAGGAGAATCTACAACGGCCACTTTACTAAAACAACACAATCCCTAACTACATCCTAAACATTTATCTTTATACCCACAGATTAGTATACATCTCAGCCCTCATAAAAAACAAAAACAAAAACCAACCATACAAAAATATCTCTTTTCAACAGACAGAGATCATGACAAAATCCTCATAACTGATCAAAATGCAGAGAACAAATGATTGTGTGGTTCCCAGTCCCAAAGAGAATACGGGCACATCCTTTTGAGGCTTTGCAAGAAGGGTGATGGTCATCAGGAATATACATAGAGATAGCAGAGAACAGAACACTTTTATCAGTATACAATCCTAGGCCAGGGTAGATAGAGGCCATACCTTGGGCAGGGGAGTATGTATCATCCCTCTTTCATTTTTAAGCCTTTATTTCATTTTCTGTTGTGAATTTCTGGGCTACTTATGGTGAAAAATTGTCCCTGTAAAACTGACAAAATAGAACCTATAAGGATGTTCCTGCTGGGAGTATGTGTGAATTTTCTATTTTTAAATGAAATACTGTGGAATTTTAAGCACATTTATGAGAAAGTACACAGTATTAGAAAACTCTCAAAAATAAGTTTAACAGATTTATGTTTGTTGATTACCAGGGCAACAATGGAAATGCAGTTTGAATTAGCACCACAGAGATTATTCTTCAGGTCATGAATATGTACATATTTGAACTGAAATATATATGTATATATATACACACACACATATATGTATATATACATATATGTGTATATATATATTCACATGCGTACATATATCACATTTTTATATTTTGGCAGCAATTGCAAAGCTTACCATCTGGTCTTGGAATAAAGTACCCTAAAACCTGACCAGAAACATGTATTAATAAATTACTTGATTAATAATTGTTTGGAACTCTTTTCAAAAGATAAATTGTTTTCTTTCACTAAAGGACCATAAAATTATCTTGGCTATGGTCTATAAATAAACGCATTTTATCAAGAGCATCTTGGCTACCTTGGAAAGAGAAAGGCCTGCTGAGTAGAATTATTTTTCATAGGCCAGTTTAGTTTTATGTTGCTTTATCTTTCTGCACTAAGAGTTATTGCCCAAAGTTACAATGTTATAACTTTTATCACTCTGCTAAAAGACAGAAAGAAAGGTAGAAAGCATGAAAGAAAGAATCCACTTAAGGGAACAGTTTTTAAGCAACAGGCAAATATTCAATCAGCTGATAAGAGTACCTGCACTTATATGCACTATGTATAATTTTAGATAGATATAAATTAATGAGTCCTTGAGGATTTATCACAAACTTGGTGTTATCTGCTCCTCCCTCTGCTTCTATATTGAGCTCCTTCCCTCCTTCTCAGTTGGAGCACCATTCCTCTTACTTCATTTCCCATTTCATGTCACCTGTTTCCTGCTGTTTCCTATCCCCAACCTCCCATCTACGCCATCTACGGTCCCTTTATACTTTCTGTGATTACTTCCTATTGCATACTTACATCTGAGGACTTGGAGCCAGGGACCACAGATGAAAGAGACTATGCAGCGTTTGTCTTTCTTAGTCTGGGTTACCCCCAGACAATTTAATCTTTACTAGGTCTATATGTACCTGCCAATTTCATTTTTTCTTTACAACTGACTAGTATTCCATTGTGTATATGTACCACATTTTATCATTTCATACATGATACATATAAGTGTATGTACACACACACACACACACACACACACACACAGAGAGAGAGAGAGAGAGAGAGAGAGAGAGAGAGAGAGAGAGAGAGAGACAGTTAAGTCACTAGGGATAACAATGTTCCCCACAAGAGCCATAGTCAAACAAATACCCAAGTACCAATCATGAGAAATCTTTTGAATGGTTGGTCAGAGTACTCCACATGATTAGATTACTTTTAGATTTCTTGGTCACCTCTCAAAAGTTGAAGGTGAACCTATTGCTGAAGACAGTGAAGACACTGTTCACAGATGACACAGGACACAGCTGATTCAAGCTGGATCTGACCTAAAAGGGTCTTTCCTGTGGTCTAGCTTCTACGGTTCCAGCAAATACTATGTAGGCCACCAATGTATGGAAGCAATTAAACAGTCCTGTAGAACTGCAACTCCTATGAACCACAAAAATTATCAGCATGGCAAAATATGCATAAAGGGGCAAGAAATGGCATGCACATGTTGGTAGCAACCAGCAGCTGTCTATTTGGATTTAAGCCCCACTTAACAAGAGGAAAATCATGCTTGGTACTAGAAACCTAGCCAGCTTTCTGGGACTAGCGATGTCATAGATCTTAGAAGAAAATCTACTACCATCACTTTGCTAGACCAGCACAGTTCCTTACTACATTCTAAATCTTATCCTTATACCCACAGATAAGGGTAGTCATCACCCTTTTTTAAAAAGCTTCTCTTTATAGCAGGTGAAGACCGTTATAGAAAACCAGAACTGGGCATAACATAGACATCAAGGGATTGTGCAGAGCCCAGCAACAATGGTTTCAGCTTCATCACAGGTTCTGCATCTGGGACTAGCCAACATTGTGGAAGAGGCACCAGGAAGATTGTAAGAGAATACCCGTAGGTTTACTGTTAAACAGTCTCTTCTAGAAATAGCTATAAATAAGACTGGACAATGGAAACTTCAATGGGCATATTAATGGTGAAAGGCAAAAAACATATTGTGGGGTCCTATTCACAGATGAAGAACTGCAGTTAACTAATGACTCCTAGGAGAAGAATTACCCTTTATCAGGGATGAGTCTCCCCATATTGGTTGTCCAGTGAAGAGTGGTGAGCCTTGAAGCTATATAAACCTAGTGTAAATGGAATCAGCAACACACACACACACACACACACACACACACACACACACACACATACACACACACACATGCGCATGCAAACACACACATACATATATATGTGTGTATGTATGTAACAATAATAATCAAAGAAAAAGAGGCTATCAACTTGAGAATGAATACATACAGGAGGATTTTGAGGGAGGACAGCTGGGAGGGAATGGAGAGAAGAAGGAGAGAGGAAAAGTGATTTAACTCTTTTTCAATTAAAACCACATTTTAAATGAAAAAAAAAAGTATTTACATAGCTGAGAGAAAATTTATTCATAGTGCCCCAGACAACAGCAGGATGCTTCAGTGGGTCACTCCAGAGTGAGATTCACAAGATCAACTAGATTTTTAATTGTATTATTACAGTCTCTGAGGATGTTGATCCCTGAAGTTGTGTAATATGGATGACCATGAAGGGCTGAAATGTAAACACTAGGCTAGGTAAATCTGTAAATTATAAGAGTAAATTTTAAACTACCACAGAAAACATTCACTATCTTTCATAGGAACTGTGTTTGAACAATCTTCATCTAAGACATTATGTTTTCTGGTATTGTTTATTGCAAATGTTAGCATCTTTGTTTGCTACAGTACAACTGTATACCAGGTCAACACTCAAGGAGCATTTTCTGATAGTCACTTGGGTCACATAAGATGCACTGATATGTATTTCTTACTCCTTTTCAGCATCAAGTGGAATTAAATGTTGCATATCAATAATACACAGAGCTATTGGGTTTGCATTTCACATTTCAAAGTCAGTTCAACTAAATTCTAAATATGTGTATTCTGTGAACTCAATCCAAGGAATGTTAATTGAGCTACAAATAGTCTACTAAAAAATTTAACAAAAGCCATTCATACTTTTGTATCATCATTCATCATCTATTTAGAGACATTTACTTATGTATTAAAATGAGACTCTGCAGTGATTTTTAGTTATGTTATACTGTAACACATGGGTCTCAATATTGTAAGCTGGGTAATAAGTCACTTGGCAATTGTAACTGACACTCACACATCACTTGCCACTTGACATTTATTGGTCTGTCATTAGATATTTGCACAATATATCAGCATAGAAATCCTTCATGTGTGTGTGTAAATTAAATATATTTAGTCTTTTCTCTTTTAAATAAAGGTTTTGGCTTGAGTGAAAAAAAAATCATGTGAAGTAGTTACCATCAAGCTTGGAATATCCAAATTAGTTGTTAGTCATTTTATATATTGCTAAATTGTGGAAGACAGTGTTAACATGAACTTACCCTTTGCTTTTAAAAGAAATATCATAGTTTATTCTTGAGGGAATTTCCTAGATCAAGATATCAAAATTTTACTATCTTTACATTTTATTTGTTTGATTCTAATGACTTGGGATGAGAAGTGAACCTTATTATAACTTTAATTTTAATTGAAAATTCTACAATGCATTGGATTTATAAGACATGGGCAGTTATTTTGTGAAGTTATCAAACTAATATTGAATACACAAGAAATTTTATGAGTAGCTAGGACCTTGTAATTCCATTTAACCAAACATTCCTCATTTAATTGTTACAATAACCTGATAATGAGTAGGTTCTGTGAGACCAAGCATAGGCATAAAGAAATTGAAGCTTAAAAAGATTAAAGGACCTCCCTCCCTAAGGTCACCTGGCAGTAAGTAATGAAATTGTAACATGGCTTATTCTGGTTTAACTCAGCTGAACTTGGATCAATTAAATTTCTGATAGTATTATCAAGCAGATAATTTTTAAAATAATAAAACATGATGCTTTATAAGTACAGTATTTGAATGAGTATTATTAGTGTATAATATTTTACAACATTATTACTTATAAACAAACTGTTTGCATTTGGTTGTCTTCATTATTATTATAAAGATATGAATTTTACAATGGATGAATTTGTAAATATACATGGAATATTTTGTAAATAGACAGCAGTACTGAGTCTGGAAATGGGAAATCCTCTGGGGAGGCTCCATTGACCAAAAGTGTACTGCAGAAAAAATGGTGTATAGGGTCAATGTAAGTTTCAATTTGGTATGGTAATACCATATATAATTAATAGGTTAATACAATAGGCTTTAAAACCTAGAAAATGAAATGTGGGGGACATATACTTCTAGCAGAATATTATTTTTCATTTTCAGATAAAGTTCCTGTGTGACATTAGTACTAAAAATATAATAATCCATAATATAAAGGAGAGTGGTCTTTGAACAGACTGTAATCTCTATACTCCCAGATCATGTCAAATGTTCTTTGGTCTTAAATGCCTCTGTCACGCTCTTATTCCTAATACTGTTTTTCTGGGTAATTATGGAAGACAAGCATGGATGTTACTTGGTGTGTGGTATGTGTTCACATACAAGTTACAAACTGGGAAAATGCAAAAGGAGAGTTATATCTTGCAATTTTATCAAATTTTCCAGTGTTGTGAAGTCAGGGGATTTTCCCTCACTGGAAACACTGAAATAGTCTTGACTCTTAGACATGGAGTGTTCTCTGTTACTGCAGTTACATCCCCTACTCACTCTAATTTTTCATTTCTTATGATAAAAAGAGACTTATGTCATGAAAATTTAAACATGTCTTTGCATTTGTAATTTCCCTTTATAATATGAGAGGCATATTGATATCCATGGCTTTTCTAATATCGATGTTCTTCTTTTGGGAAGAGTATGTCTAGGGAGTAGAAGTTGCCAGGGAGGAGTGGGAAAGCAAAGAGAGATACCATGGTAGAGGGAGATATCATGGGGATAGAGAGAAATGTGGTGCTCGGGAAGTTGCCAGGAATTCCCAAGGACGACCCCAGCCTGGACTACTACAAAAGTGCAGAGGGTGCCTGAGCTGAACTGGCTTACCCCAGTAATCAGGCCAGTGAATACCCTAACTGTCATCACAAGAGTTTCTCTCCAATGCCTGATGGAAGCAGATGCAGAGATCCACAGCCAAACACCAGGCCAAGCTCCAGGAGTCCAGTCAAAGACAGAAGAGGGATTCTATGATTAAGTGCATCACGATCATGATGGGAAAACCTGCAGAGAAGACCAAAGCAAACTAGAGGGAACTCACGAAAGTTAGATCAATGGCTGTGGGGCCTGCATGGGACTGGTCTAGGCCCTCTGCATGGAGAGACAGTTGTGTTTCTTGATCTGCTTGGGGGACCCCTTGGTGGTAGGATCAGAATCCATCCCTGGTGCATGAGTGGGGTTTTTGGAGCCTACTACCTATGATGGGACACCTCTTGCAGCCTTGAGAAAGACTTGGACTTACCTCTACTGGATGTGCCTCCCTATGAGAGGCCTTGCCTTCTTGTGGGGTTGGGGTAGGGGCGAATTGAGAAGGGGTGGGGGGAGGGAAGAGGGGGATCTTTGATTGGTGTGTAAAATGAATGGAAAAAATTTCTAAATTAAAACACACACACACACACACACACACACACACACACACACACACCAAAACAAAACAAAACAAAACAAACAAACAAACAAAAATGTTCCCAAAGCTTGATATAAAAATGTGAAGATTGTGAGACTTGATAGAGACACAATTTTAAATTGTTGATTTCCATGAAAGGCTTTCACAGAAATTCTTACTTGATTTGTAGATTTTCATACTTCACTGATTCTTTTTCTTTTCTTTCTTTCTTTTTTTTTCCTGTCTGAGTTAAAACGAATCTCTTTTGAATCCATATGTCACCAAAGAATTATCACCGAATGCCTGCTGTGATCAGATCTTCTGTTACATGTCTTGTTACATGTTGCTGTGGGTCTCCACTGAGAAGATCTATTTTAATTCTCATTTACAGACTCTCTCCTGAGAAGGGAAGCTGCAGAATTATTTCAAGGTCACAGGATATGATGGATGAGGAGTACAGCAGAGATCCCAGTATCATTCCAAATTGAAAGAACAAGAGAAAAAAAGATTAACTTGTTTCAATTAAGCTGAAATGAGGCCAAGGGCAGATGACCTTTATAACAACTCAACAATATCATCTCAATGGAAAATTACTGCTTTTCTAAAACCCTTATTTTTCCAGCACCCTGTGACTACTTGCTAAAAGCAGCCTACATCTTATCTTAGACTCTTCTGTTTTCAATGCATTTTTACCTGGAGGGCTCATGGTCTCACTGAGCATCACAACAAGTTACCACATTACAGTTAGCTATGAGTGACCCTCTTTTATGAAATGAAAGTAAAATACATTTATCATAGAATAAGGATGAGGTCACCAGTCAAAGCTTTTTACTTTGAATTGGGATTATTAATCCAATTATAAATTAGTGTGGACTAGCTATGTAAGACATTACATAGAATCCACCAATGAAAACCTCAAACCTATGGCCATATTGCTCTCTCTCTCTCTCTCTCTCTCTCTTATCCATCTACCTATATATCTATTTAATGTATCTGTCTCTGTGTATTTGTTTCTATATTATATCATATATTTTAAAAAACTGCAAGATAGACCACAGCGGGAATAAAGAAATAATAAATCTAGGTCATCTGTGGTATTCTCACCTATATAACACTTTAGGTTGGAAATAAATAGACTTATAGTTCATGGCTATTTTTATCATTCAAGTGAAAGTTAATTATTAGCAGCAACAAGTTAACACCCTCCCAGACATGTACTAAATAATATGAGAATTTAATGTGTTAAAGACTCTGAAATTATTAAATAAACAGTGCCATTCCAATAGTTTCCTACACCAACTTTAACACTCTTCTCTTCCTAGATAGGGATGACTCAGTGCATTGAACAATAAATCTTCTATCACAGAGTTGTGTCCCTAGCCCATCCATACTTTCTTTACAGGTCATGACTAGCTGCACCATAGTTGTTTTTCATAGTTTTGAATGAAATTGACTAGGACTAAAATACAATAAACTTGACTGTAATGTTTAATCATCCTGGGGAAACATTTTTAGATGAGAATAGAAGAACAAAGTAATTCCTAAGCAACACATTTAACAATAACTCTATATGTATATATGAATGTATATATGTATGTACATATGTATGCATGTAATTATAGTGCAGTGCTATGGGAGTCTAGGAAAGGAGGGTCAGTTATGGGCAGAAGAGTTGTTAGTTAAGCATCAGGGAAGATTCTCTTTCATCTCTTAAATGATTTGGAAAGAATGTCATGCCAAAGTGTAGAGGTGGGGTAATATGCAACAAACACAGGGAAAAACAGGAGTCAAAGATTTGGGGAATTGAGATGTGGGGTATAAATGAAGGGGGAGTAGTGTCTTAGGGCTGGCTGGATGTTAGAGGTAAATCATTTCTGTCTTTGAAACATTAGGATAGTCAAAGGTAATGGAGGCTTCACTGGCAACAGGAGAATTTTGTTCATGTATATTCACACCCCTGGTAGAAGTAGCAGCATACATTGGTAAGTAATGATGGCAATAAAGCACTTTTTAAACTACACTTTGTTGAGCTATTTTATTACTCAATGATGAGTTATTCTCTTTTTTTCTTACAATTTTTTTATTCATTTTACATACCAACCACAGATACCCCTCTCATCCTTCCTTCCCCTTTCTGCCCCCCCCACCTCCCCCCCCCACTTACCCTTTATCCTGTCCTTTAAAAGGGTAAGTCTTCCCATGGGGGGGGGGTCAGCAAAGCCTAGTACATTCAGTTGAGGCAAGACCAAGTCCCTCCCCGACTTTATCAGGGGTGAGCAAGGTGTCTGACCATAGGTAATGGGATCCAGAAAGCCAGCTCATGCACATGGATAGATCCTGATCACACTGCTAGGGGCCCCTCAAACAGACCCAGCTACACAACTGTCTCCCGTATGCAGAGGGTGCAGTCCTGTCTCATGCAAGTTCCACAGCTGTCGGTCTAAAGTTCGTGTGTTCCTGTGAGCTTGGTTCAGTTGTCTCTACAGATTTTTCTATCATGATCTTGAGCCGCCTTGCTCACATAATCCCTCTTCCCTCTTTTGACTGGGCTCCTGGAGCTCAACCTGGTGCTTGTTTGTGGACCTCTGCATCTGCTTCCATCAGTAACTTGAGGAAGGCTCTATGATGACAGGGTATTCAACAATCTGATCTGATTAACAGGATAAGCCCAAACACCCTCTCCACTATTGCTAGTAGTCTAATCTGGGGTCGTTCTTATGGATTCCTGAGGATTTCCCTAGCATCAGATTTCTCCCTTACCCCATCATGTCTCCCTCTATCAAGATATCCCTTTCATTTCTTTCCCACTGTGTCCCTCCCCCAGCTAGACGATCCCATTCTCTTATATTCTCATCCCATCTATTGCTCACCCATCCCCAGTGTACTTATGGAGATCTCCTCTGTTTCCCCTTCCCAAGGTGATCCATGTGTCTTTCTTCAGATCCTTGTTTCCTAGCTTCTCTGGAGTTGTTCTTTAAGCTTACGGTTGCAGGTAAAAAGTTGAAAACAAATGCACTTTGATTTATTTCATCCTATTCATTTGCATCTCATACTTATTACAAAATTTAAATTCTTTGAATGGTAACTGGTTCAGATTTAATGTAGTATAGGTACTTGATTCAATTTTCTTGTCAAGGAATCATCACTTGACTGACTGCTTTTCTCTACTGACAGGCTTCAATCATTGTATTTTTGTCACATTTTTGCATCTGAGGTTCAGTGTGAAGTTGTTTGCAGAGCTGAAGAGTAAATGCTCAAGATTTTCATCCTATGATTTACTTTATTCCTGTTAAGTCAAGTTCAGTCACATGTCGGAGTATTTTGTGATCACTGAAAATCAAGATATCCATAGTCTATGTTGACCCGGATGTAGTTCTCAACTCCAATATAAAAGAATGCACATGTAAAAGTGTCTTGAAAATGGTGTTAGTGGAATTCTCTTCTTTAGACTCTTGGGAAAACGTTTGCAAATTTGATGTGAGGTAGACTGTGATAGTAAGGTTCCAGCTGACTGCTCCGTACTTGTTCTAGGCTGTGACTGTAGCCCATTGGTAGAACATGTATTAAGCATGCTTGGTACTCTGGGTTCAATCCCCTAGGACTGCTAATTAAATAGTAAGTATTATAACTTTGAGATTGTTAGTGTGAGGTGAACTGAATTATAGAAAAGTGCCTTTCCATGTGGGTCTGGGTATTGAATGCATATCACATCAATCGGTCTTGCAGAGAGTACCTTTCCCCACTGAGCCACCTTATTAGTTTTATCATTAATGATAAAACTTCACTCATTTCCTTTGATTTTTCCCCTGTATTTTTATTTATTTATTTTTATTAACTCTTAATCTCCTAACAGAGACTAAACGTCACAAAATGAAGAAAGAAATAGAAATTATTCAAAAGCTTTAAATGAAAAGATTGAGGCTAATAAGAAACATAAACAAAGAGAAACAATACATAAAGCCAATGGAACATCTGTGCACGTTCTCAGCAATTAAATGTACATGCTTTCTTTGGGATTTTTTCTTTAAATATGCTAATCTCTGTGATTTTGCTTTTAATTTGCCTTTTACTATTATTTATACATCTATGGATGTCATATGAAAAGTACTATTTATCTTTCTCTATATATAACTACTGGTACAAAGCTTTAGTGAAACAGGCCTGCCTTCCATGGGTATGTTGACTACTGACATACTGTTAATTGTCAAAATGGAGCTTCCAAGCATCTCAACGGTTTTGATGATAAAATTATTGCTTTATCATTTTAATTCTAAGATGAGGTTGAATTTACATATATAATTTATTAAACATGTACAAATACTAACTTAAGCATTTTTTGAAAAATAAAAGAATACAGAAACAAAAATATGCAGATGATATAAATAGTATAATCTATATTATATTTATAATATACATATTATATAACATATCAGATTTAATTAAGAAACTTATACAGAATGTATTTTAGTTGGAAGAAAACTGAAGTCAGAATTAAAGGATATGTACCACACCCTGCACAGCCTTGAGGCAGGGGGAAGGGCTTGGACCTGCCTCTCCTGAATGTACCAGGCTCTGCCCACTACATATGGGAGTCCTTACCTTCTAGTAGGAGGGAATAGGGGGTGGGTAGGTAGGGGAAGGCTGGAGGGGTGGGAGGAGGGAAGAGAGGGATCTGTGGTCAGTATGTAAAATGAATAAAAAATTTCTTTCAGAAAAGAATGAAAGAATATGACAAACATAGCCATTGTGAGCAATTAAATCCTTGAACTTACTGATTAATGGAAATGAGTAGGCATTATCAAAGAAACAGTGAAATTTCTAAACTAGGAAAATAGATGATTAAGGTATTCACAAGTCTATTATAAGGTAAGGCAGGAAATAAGAAAAAAGGCCAATGGTTCAGCATACATGGACCTGCCTAACACCCACTGTTACATGAGCAACGATGATAAACACATTAAAGCTGTCACATGAATGAGGAAGATTCCTCAAAGCAGCGATAAAAGAAAATCCAGCTAAACACTAATTGTACAAGACACGCATTAGCAAAATTACCTACACCAAGGAGTTGAAAGCCATTGTATCTGTCAAACAGAAGTTGATGAAGCAATATTAACACCAGGTTATAAATACATGTCAAGGAACAGCATATTCAACTCCAATCTTCTCACTCTAATGCAAATATAGATCATAAGGCGAATTTATGGAGCAATACCTGTTGTAAGTAAAATGATTCCGAATTCAGATAACAAGATCATCGCTAAGCTGTCAGGATTTTTCTTACTCTGTTCCAGCTGTCACTTGTGATCACTACCCAACTTCTAATCATGACAGCACAAGATTTTAACATGACATTTATCCACAAAATTTTTCAGGTAGTACGTGAAAGGTTTCCTGTCTCATTGTCTTTTGATACCATGTCACATTTAATGTACATGTTGAAGGCACATCATTTTAAATGTATCAATTGCCCTTGTTTAGGACATATGCAAGCTGAGGAGCCAGGTATTTATTTTTTTACTTTTTTATTTTTTTTTGTGGCCTTAGTCCAGACCATTGAAACTGCAGACACAGAAACACACCAGCTAATCAGTTCCCTCAGCTCCACGTTGATTCATCCTTTTATTCATTCTGAGGCAGTCATTCTCTATTTATTTCAGTTGGGGAATGGCCATATTCACAGTTATCTTCCTAAAGTATTTAGAAAAAACAATGGTTATTTATACACATTATACATGTTTTAGAGCCATAGACTACCTAACAAATACCCCAGTGCCAGACATGGAAAAGCCCCTTTTGCATTACAGGTCAGAGGAGCACAAGGGACCAGTTCCTCAAACAATGTAGCATACTGTTGTCCTTTGTTGTCTCACAGGAATAGAAGCTAAGTCCATATTGCTGAAGACCTGAACACCTACTTCCTGTGGGCTGGCTTTCATAGTACTGGAATGAAGGCAATGCAAGCTGTCCTAGGAGGAAAGTCTTCAATAATCCTACCCAACGGTGATACATAAAAACCACAATAATGACTGGCAAGGCAAGATATCACTAAAGGTGTGATAGTGGCACTTATATCTTTGAGGTTACTGACAACCACCTAATTAGAATTAAGGCCAGCTCAATGGAAGGGAAATCATTTCTGGTATCAGAAACCTAACTAACTAACTATGGCTAATGAATTCATGGATTTTAGAGGAGAACCTGGTTCTTCTACTTTCTTAAAGCAACATGATTTCTAACAATATTTGAGGCACTTGTTCTTATACCCACAGGTGAGTGTACCTCACTCTCCTCATTAAAGAACCTTCCTTTTGCAGCAGATGTAGACCATTACAGAAAGTCACAAATGGCTAAAATGCAGGGACCAGCTGGTCGTGGTCCGTCTAGCCCCAGCTAATATATCTGAAATACAAACCCTACATCTAAGGTCCAGAGCACCTTGAAGAAGAGGGTTAGAAATGTAAGATCCACAAGATCAGGAAGTCTTCTGAGATTGTGCCTTCTAGATATCATAGGGAAGCCATACCCATGACATCTCAACATGGCTGCCTAAACGATGACAACACCAGTCGACTTGCCAACACAGATGGAGGGACTCTCACAGGGTCCCACCTTTAGATGAAGAGCTAAAGGCAATTACTGACTACAGAGAAAGGTAGAATTATTCTTCCCCAGGAATGTACCCCCAACTGGTTATTTAATAGCAAGTTATCAGCCCTAGATGATGATACATCCAAGCAACATTAAATGAACTCAATAATATATTAATAAATATGTGTGTATACACACATGTATAAAAATAAGTTAAAGATAAAGAGGCCATAACTTTGAGAGTACATGATGTGCCAGAAGTCTAGACAAAGGAGAAGTTGTAGTGACAGAGGTATGATTTCACTTTAATTAAAAATAAAATAAAAATTTAAAAACATAGAAAGGCACCCAAAATAGATTGTTAAACTAAGAGATAATTTGTCTACTGGCCAGTCCTGAACTATGAATCAGTATCACTAGGACCTATGAAAGGAAAAAAAAACCTCTATCCCTGTAACAGTTGACACTTTATGATGAAACACTGAATCTTTGTTGTCCTTACTCCTACATTAGCTTATTCTAGGCTATCCTTGTACTCCAAACATTTTCCTAGAGGGAGCTGTGAGGGTCAAGGTTTTTCTTCTTCAGCTTTGAGAATGGGATGACTGGGTCCCATAAAAATGTCCAGCTTAATAGAATATATTGCTATACATAGATACATTCCTCAAATAGGTCACCTCAACACACCTATAGTTTTCTTTAAATACCATGAGAACACTAGATTGCATTTATTTTTATTTTATATTTTCCTTTGTGCAAAAGATATTTTGAATGTAACCCAAACTTAAGTCCCATGAATAATGAAACTTAATAGGACCATACAGGTATGACTTTGCACAGGAAGCAGTATTCTCTCACTGTGATATTTTGTTTTCAAAGAATGATGCACAGACACATAGCAGAGACAAAGCATCACTCAATGCTCATTCTATTTCCTTTATACAATACCTCCCTTTAGCTTTCATTAGCAATGTTCAAAATAATGGTGTATGTCTCACTTTTTACATAGTTTACATATTTTTCTGGAGTTTAAAAACTATATCAAATCTGCTATAATTTATTTAGATTTGCCTTGGTCATTTTATTATAGTCTTTCTTAAACTAATAGGATCTCAAAATTGTTTTATAGAGTGGTACCTTGATCATAAGGCATATTTGCTTTTTGTAATGACTCTATAACATTTCCACAAATTACACACTTTCTTTATGCAATCAACATCTACAGAAAAGCACATAATGAATCTGCATAAGTCATTCTAAATACAGAGCTCTGAAAACAGGATCTGTTGATCTGTTTAAGGAAATGTGAGATGGAAAGAACATGTGTCCCAATTTAGAAACCATAATAAGACAAAAGATAAATACTTTTTAATTGTAAAACAGAACATTTTCTAAAAGGGAACAAGCTTGATGCCTTTAGCATCTTGGAATGTTGAAATTTTTGTAATTTAATTAATATATTAGTGGATAATTAATTCTTTAAAGTAGACTTTATAGTATAACTAAAAAGTAATTGTGTTCTGAACATCCTACATAGGTACTAGTGTCTATAACAGAAATTACTGGGTCATAGGCACTTTGCAAGGCTTAAAGGGTAGAAACAGTGATGGAAATAGAATATACATAAATATAGGGTACGTTGTAAGAAACACTTCTGATTAGTGACAATGCTTCCTAGCCCTGTTTAATCATGATCTACACAGCATAACATGACTCAAACTCAGATTTCAGATGTTTCTCAAACACTAGAGGAGAAAAATGACATAGAGATATCTAATTAGGTCTTTTACAATTTATAGTCCTTAAGGTATGGTAATTTTTTGTGAGATTGTTTGAAGTTGAAAACCATATAACTAGGTATATTTGGGAAATAGTTTATAACACATGTAGATTTATAACATATGCAATGGTGGTAGCTTTGAGAAGGCTTAGGGTAGAAAGGAAACAGACTTCCCACTCATAGCATTTGTTTAGCATTCCTTAATGCAACGTTTTTATAACAAATGTCATTTTATTTTCTCATACAAACATTTTACAGGCAGTGATTCCTAGAAGACAAATTCAGAAATGACAGAGAGATTGATTCTCAGCTTTTCAGCAAAGAAACTAATGTCTTAAATTTCAAGCTATATTATCAAAGCTACACATTAACTAACCACTGGCTGAGAATGATCTAGAAAACCATTGCCTATTTTTAGTTACTACTCATTCTACTATGCAGCCATCCTTCCTACAGAGGCAGTATGCTCAGCATGCATATAATAAGTATTGGGAAATTAACCTAGTCTACCAGATAACTACCATATATTACAGTGAATACACTGTGAACTTCCAGTGGCTTGGACTTTGTTCTAAATGTTTTAAACATAAAACCAAGTAAAGTTCTATTTGATTCTATATATCACCAAACATCATTGTGATTGTTTTTCTAAGAGTTTCTATTGCTGTGATAAAACAATAAGACCATAAACAATTTGGGGAGGAAAGGGTTCATGTCAAGGTTACATTTCCACATCCATCACTGAAAGAAGTCAGCAAAAATTCAAACAGGGCAGACACATGGAGGCAGGAACTGATGCAGAAGCCATGGGATAGTGCTGTTTACTGGCTTGTTTTTCATGGTTTGTTCAGTCTGCTTTCTTACAGAAGCCTAGGAGTGGCACCCCCCCCCCCAACACACACACACAGTGGGCTAGGCTCTTTCACTTCAATCACCAGTCAAGAAAATGTATAACAGGCTTACCCACACAGAACAATGTGGTGGGTCAGTTTCACATTTGAGGTTCCCTTTCCCCAAATGACTCTAGTTTGTTGTTATTTACATACAAGTAGCCAACACAAGAACAGCCAAAAGTAACTGAACTAGAAAAAATAAGAGAATTTTAATGTTACTAAACATAATGTATGAATCATGAAATTGTAACAAAAGTTTCATTAAAATAAAAAGTGCCAAAATTTATTATTGGACCACAAATGTATAAAATAGATGAGAAGCATTCTAAAAGAAAATGTTGATGGAATAATCAAAGGTCATCGTCTAATTTATTTTTTTGTATTTACTCATTTTGTACATTTACATATATATGTGAGTGCATACATGACAAAGTGTATTACATGGGTAGTCAGAGAACAACTTATGGTAGTCACTTCTCTCCCTCTACTATGTGGATCCCAAGGATCAAATTCAGGTTTTTAGGTTTGGTGTTAAGCAAGTGAACCATCTCACCAGACCCAAAGTCATATTTTTAATGTAGAAAATTATTTTAAAAATAAGTAAAACAAACAACATACAGGTAGGCTAAAATCTGTAAGTAAACAAATTGCCAATAATTATATTCAAAAGTTATGTGGATTTTGAAGGAAAACTGTGATATGTTTTTAGGTCTACTAAACTAAAATTTTTGTTTTATTTGTGTGTGGGAGAGAGAGAGAGAGAGGAGACACACACACACACACACACACACAGAGAGAGAGAGAGAGACAGAGACAGAGAGAGACATACATAAATACATACATACAGACAGACAGAGACACAGACACAGACACAGTGAGAGGGACAGAGAGAAGAAAGATTGGATTTGAGCATGCACAGAAGTACATGAATTGATCAGAAGGCAACTTTGGTGTAAGCTTGTTATTTCTTTGGTCTTCAGGGTCCCGGTTTTATACTCAGGCCACAAGACTTGCAGCATTAGTGATTTTTATCTGATAAGCCATCTCTCCTGCCTAAATCAAAGTTTTGATAAACTCCAATGTTAGAAAATATATAAAAATAGCAGTATTTCCACATCACATAATTATTGTGTATATACTTCATGATATTCAAGTCCTATGTTGGGACTAGATTTTGCACTTATAGAAGACTGAATTGGTGAAGAGTCAAGTACGTGTGTGTGTGTGTGTGTGTGTGTGTGTGTGTGTGTGTGTGTATGTATGTATGTATGTATGTATGTATGTATGTATCTGTGTATGTGTGGTGACAGAAACAAGTTTTTCTGTACTAAGTAATGATATTAACTCTACTACACTTTTGTTCAGGGAAACAAGCCAGAAGCAATAGATATAAAGTATTTTTAAAAGGAATTTCCATTATCATTTTGTTTTGTTCTGAAATAGGGGCTCTTTAGCAGCCCAAGTTGGTTTCAAACATGTATCCTGGTGGCTGAGCCTGTGGGACTATAAATGGATGGTTTGTATACAGCTATTTAGGGATAGGTTTGCCCATGTATTTCTCTGTCTGTCTGTCTGTCTGTCTGTCTTCTCTCTTTCTCTCTGTGTGTGTCTGTGTATGTGTATTACTTAAAACAATGGCACATGCTGCTTTTTACGTTGTCTTTAGTCACCTCTTATGAAGCTGTACCCTGTGGTAATGTGCTCCGTGAAATATTGTACCCATTAATAAACTTATCTGGGGTCAGAGAACAGGATGGCCACAGTATTAAACACAGAGGTTAGGCAGTGGTAGCACATGCCTTTAATCCCAGCACTTGGGAGGCAGAGCCAGGCAGATCTCTGTGAGTTCAAGGCCACATTAGAAACAGCCAGGCATGGTGACACACGCCTTTAATCCCAGAGAGTGATGGCAGAAAGTAGAAAGATATATAAGTCATGAGGACCAGAAACTAGAAGCATTTTGGCTGGTTAATATTCAGGCTTTCGAGCAGTAGTTCAGCTGAGATCCATTCTGGATGAGGACACAGAGGCTTCCAGTCTGAGGAAACAGGATCAGCTGAGGAACTGGTGAGGTGAGGTAGCTGTGGCTTGTTCTGCTTCTCTGATCTTCCAGTATTCATCCCAATAACTGGCCTCAGGTTTGATTTTATTAATAAGAACTCTTTAAGATTCCTGCTACAGTACCCCACTATACAACTTCACAGTGACTGTCAGGGGAAGCACTACTGACTGCACTGTAGGAGACAGATCTCCACTTCCACTTTCAGGTTTTCAGGTAAGCTCAGAAGATGTTGAGCCTGGGGTTAATCCTGATAAATGGACATCTGCTACATTACATATTTACTATATGTTTATTCATATATTTGTGTAGGATATGCAAATGTCCACATATACACTCTAACATGCCTTTAAGTTGGAGGATTTAGGTTAGCAAGACTTATTATTGCCTTTTCTCTTATATGTTGCTTGCTTTTTTTTTTTTATAGCAAACACTACTTTCGTAATGAAGAAATATGAACACTTTCTAAACAAACACGCACAAACAACAAAAGCACCGTCGTTTAGTATCATCATAGGTACCTTCCAGATGTTTTTTCTTGGCAAACAGTTTACCATTGTCAAAGCATTGCTGAGGCATAAACAATTCATTTTCCACTTGTTTGCTCTTGCTAAGTGCTCAGTATCATTTTGAACTTGAACAGCTTGTTTCCTGTGCTCCTGCATCAGTTCTGCTTTGGGAATTTTGTCTCACCTTATTCTTTTTATTTTTATCTTTCCTTTTTTTTTCCCTTTGGGGAAAAGGTCTCATCATGCAGCCTAGGCTGGCCTGGAACTCACTTTGTTGACTGAATTGGCTGTCAATCACAGGAATCTGACTGCCTTTGCCTCTGGAGTGCTGTGGGTAAAGGATGCACCACAGTGTCCAGTTCCTGTTCTCTTTTCTAACCAACTTTTCTGGGAGCAGAGATTAAAGTTCCCTCCCTTGTGGACCCAGTTATATCTTTAAAGGGACTATTTTGAGACAATAAGAACACTAATATTTATTAAAAATCAAACACAATTTTTTTTTCTCTAATGATTTTCCACAGAGATGTAAGATGTATATGTTTCACAACACAAGCAAGTAATCTTCAGAGGAGAAACTCAGAATGTAAAGATTCCTTTCAACACACTGCATTGCAAAGATGGTCATTCACGGTCTCTCCTCACTGCGCTATCTCCCAGTCTTCTAGAGATTCTTAAATTCAAAGAAAACACTAATTGTTTTAAATGATCAAGTTAATCCCATTAAAGAAATTAAATGATAATGAAACTCTACTTTCCTCACACACATTCCAATTCACGGGAAAACACTCTCCTCCCCATGTCTACTTCCGTGTCTCACAAGTCCCAAAGGAAGAAAACCTCAATAACAATAACTCAATAATTATGCAAACATTCTTAAAGTAAGATCTTTGCCATACTGAACATCACTTAAAAGACTTTATTGCCATTTGTAAGATATGCAGTTGTTAAAAGATACTCATTGTTTTTAGCTTCTCTCAATATATTTTATCTTTTAAGTCACAATAAAAATCAGGGCTTTTTTGTTTCCCCACATAATATTCATTTACTTCAAATGATTTAAAAATTATCATTTATAAGCCAAATGAAGACTAACATCTTCATATTATAGAGTTATATGAGATTTTAGCACTTGAAATATTATCTTATGTGTAAGACACTGTTTGCTAATTTACTTTATCCTTTATAATATCACTTAGACTGATGTTAAGTAATTCAAGTCCAAATAACGTCTCTAGTGAAATAAACTTGTTTTAAGAATGAAAGCTGTATGAAAACAGCTTCTACAGTTGTGGCAGGCTTTGTCAGACCAGCAGCCTTCCAATCATGACACGAAGACTTATAATAGTTATGAATGCTTGGCCTTAGATTGTGCTTGTCCCAATAACTTATTTTAGCCTGTTTATCTTCATCTACATTTTGCTTTGGGGCTTTTTAACTTTCTTTCATTCTGTATGTCCTACTTTACTGCTTCCTCATTTCTGACTGGCTGGCGGCTACCTGGCTGGCCTTGGCATCTCCATCTCTTTCTCCTTCTTTGCTCTTGAACCTAGATTCTTCCTCCTAATTTATTCTCTCTGCCCACCAGCCTTTCCTGTCCCTCTGCTGCCTAGATATTGGCTTCTCAGCTTTTTATGAGACCAATCAAGTGCCTTAGGCAGGCAAGGTGAAACAAATACAATGTATCTTTACCTAGTTAAGCCAGTATAGCATAAACCCACCTTTACATAAAGTAATATGCCACAACATAAACAAATGTAACACCTCTTTACATCATTCAAGTAATCCTCCACAACATATGGTCATCAGTCTCCATGGTAAATATTTACTGTAGTTTTATATTGTACTCCAATATATAGTCACCCAAAAGCACATATACCAGTAATTTATAAAACTTAACTTGGAATATTCTTTGTCCTATCCCTTGGATAGCTTATTTATAGGATAAAAGTGATGTGGCTTTTTGCTGCTTGAAGACTTATCCCACCCCCAGATTTCTTTTGAGAAATATACTTTTATATACGTAATACCAGTATTTTGTCTTAGATAAGTCTAAAGGAAAAATCAACATTTTATTTAACTAAGATGAGCCTGGATCCCGTAATCAATGTGTAACTTCCAATGATTTATTTCCTGTGATTGAGGGAACTCCTAGTATTTATCTCAAAGCTTGTTTCATTGTTTTCCTTGATTTTAAGCACTCTTAAAACATTGTGATCGCTAATATGACATACAGTCTCAGCATCATTTACACAGAGGTTGCGTTGCTCCTAACAACTCTGCCAAGAGCTCTCAACATGACCAACCTAAAAGGATTTGCTTTCCTCTTTTAGTGGTCTCTGGAGGAAGACTACAGTCTCCTCGGAAAGACACTTTAGAAACATTTTGGTAAAGTGTTTCATCACATTTTATCCTCATCATACAAAACTGTCTTGCAGATAATACATACACACACACACACACACAAAAAAAAAAAAAAAAAAAATTAGGCATTTATGGATGCAAATTGTTTATGATGCTTGATGTAGTCTTAACCTGATTAGCCGATGTACATGGTGGTAGGCTCCGGATTAACATTAAAAATTCCTGTGTCTGCGATTGAGTGGGGAGGTGTGGCAACTGAGAGACAAGAAGGGGGTCATATATCAAATGAAGGATGAGGGAAGAAGCTAGTGTACGTGTATATGTACATATCTATATCTATATGAGGAAGATGCACTATTATATAGTATTTTTAGATAGTAATGTACATACGGTGACTAGACAGCATCTATTACAGAACATTGCAGGAAATGATCCAAAACTGACTTCTGGGTGCCAAGGTGTGAACTATTGTTCTGTCTGTCTCAATTCTTGGCATCTACTGAACATAGACTTATAACCAATTAAGCTTAATTGCGATAAATTATGTGCTTTATATTCATTCTTGTAGAGAATGACTGAC
This sequence comes from Onychomys torridus, assembly GCF_903995425.1. Taxonomy (NCBI): domain Eukaryota; kingdom Metazoa; phylum Chordata; class Mammalia; order Rodentia; family Cricetidae; genus Onychomys; species Onychomys torridus. The sequence goes on along the minus strand of NC_050461.1, from coordinate 23,677,070 downwards.
TAGCAGGTAAAAAATCCAGGCCACTGAACAAATTATGGTTAAAAACCTAGGGTTAGGTGTAGACTGATCCTAGTTTTGAGAGGTTAGTGCCTCATCTATGATTACTATGTCCTAATTTACATACACTATTAGTTTCGTGACAGCGCATGAAATTATCAACATTAATATGATTAACAAGGACTTTTATTCTAATGTGCTCTGAATTTTTATTCCTAGCATTGACTTACTGGCATGAACTTTGAAACACAAAATGCTAAATGTTAAGTCATCTTCGAGTGGTACTCCATTACTATCATAGAAATAAAAAATCTAGTGGAGGTATTCTAATTTGATATTTCCATACTCCATGTCTTCATTTCACAGATCCCTGAATGGTTATTTTCTTTTCATCCTTATCAGTAAAAAGGTTTTAGATTTAGGTTTGGAATTTATAAATTCTTAATATTTGCTTATATTTATATTAACAGTGGACTGTTAATGTGGACTTTGTTGCCTGTACTTTTTCATGTATACATGTGCAGGCTTGTGTCACTTTTCAATACAGTGATCTAATCTATAAACTAAGGATTGTAAAAAATAGCAATTCAGCATGTACTTTCTATTTTAAAAAAACTATTACTGATTAATCCATATATTGAAATGCAGTAGTATGATTTTTATTAAATTGTGTGCAAAAGGATTTGATATATATATGTTTAGTACTGTAATGTCTTTGGTTAATTATTCTCTTGAGTAGAATGAAGTGTCCTTCTGTGTCTCTTCTGAATAATGTTAGTTTGAGGTCTGCTTTGTCAGATGTTTGAAAAGAAACACCTGCCTGTTTTCTGGTCCTATTTGCTTTGACTAATTTTTCCCATTCTTGTCCTTCAAGGTGGTGTCTATATGTGGACATTATATGAATTTCCTTTAGGCAATGAAAGATAGATTTCTTTCCTTGACTCATTCAACTAATCTATGTCATTTCACTGGGGAGTTAAAGGCATTAACATTTTTTTTTAATTATATTTGTGTTTTAATTTTACATATCAGCCATGGGTTCCCCTGTACTCCCCCCTCCCGCCCCCCCCCCCGCTCCCACCTTTCCCCCAGCCCCTCCCCTCCATTACCATCTCTTCTAGGGCCAAGACTCCCCTGGTAGATTCAGTACAGGCAAGTCCAGATCCCTCCTTAAAGGCTGAGCAAAGTGTCCCCGCATATGCCCCAGGTTCCAAACAACCAGCTCATGCTCTAAGGACAGCTCCAGGTCCCATTGCCTGGGTGCCTCCCAAACAGTTCAATCTATTCAATTATCTCACTTATCCAGAGGGGCCTGCTCCAGCTGGGGTCTCCACAGCCTTTGGTTTATAATTCATGTACTTACATTAGTTTGGCTATTTGTCCCTGAGCCTTTCCAATCTTGGTCTCAACAATTCACATTCTTACAATCCCTCCTCTTTCTTGACAGACAATTGGACTCCTGGGGCCTGGCCAAGGATCTCTGCATCCACTTCCATCAGTTATTGGATGAGAGTTCCAGCATGACAGTTAGGGTGTTTGGCCATCTGATCACCAGACTAGGTCAGATCAGGCTTTCTCTCAACCATTGCAAGTAGTATACAGTGGAGGTATCATTGTGGATTTCTTGGGACTTCTCTAGCACTTTGCTTCTTCCTGTTCTCATGTGGTCTTCATTTATCATGGTCTGTTATTCCTCGTTCTACCTTTCTGTTCTTGATCCAGCTGGGATCTCCTGCTCCCCTAAGCTCTCTTTCCCTTGAACCTTGCCCTTTGTTAACCCCACTCTTGTCCAGGTTGTTCATGTAGATCTCATCCATTTCACTGTCATTGGGCAATCCCTGTGTCTTTCTTAGGGTCCTGCTTTCTAGGTAGCCGCCCTGGAGTTGTGAATAGCAGTCTAGTCATCTTTGTTTTACATCTAGTATCCTCCCATGAGTGAGTACATACCATGTTTGTCTTTCTAAGTCTGGGTTACCTCACTTAGAATGATTTTTTCTAGATCCATCCATTTGCCTGCAAACCTTATGATGTCACTGTTTTTCTCTGCTGAGTAGTACTCCATTGTGTATATGTACCATATTTTCTTTATCCATTCTTCAGTTGAAGGGCATCTAGGTTGTTTCCAGGTTCTGGCTACTAGAAACAATGCTGATATGAACATAGCTGAGCAAATGCCCTTGTGGAATGATTGAGCATTCCAAGAGTGGTATAGCTGGGTCTTGGGGGAGATGGATCCCAATTTTCTAAGGAAGCACCATATTGATTTCCAAAGTAGCTGTACAAGCTTGCATTCCCATCAGCAGTGTAGGAGAGTTCCCCTTGCTCCACATCCTCTCCAGCATAAGCTGTCTTCAGTATTTTTGATCTTAGCCATTCTGACAGGTGTAAGGTGGTATCTCAGAGTCGTTTTGATTTGCATTTCCCAGATAATTAGGGATGTTGAGCAACTCCTTAAATGTCTTTCAGCCATTTGAGCTTCCTCTGTTGAGAATTCTGTTTAGTTCTATAGCCAATTTCTTAATTGGACTGTTGGGCATTTTGATGTCTAATTTCTTGAGTTCTTTATATATTCTGGAATTCAGCCCTCTGTCACATGTGGGGTTGGTGAAGACCTTTTCCCATTCTGTAGGCTGTCACTTTGTCTTCTTGACCATGTCCTTTGCTCTACAAAAGCTTCTCAGTTTCAACAGGTCCCATTGATTGATTGTTTCTCTCTGTCTGTGCTACTGGTGTTATATTTAGAAAGTGATCTCCAGTGCCAATGTGTTCGAGACTACTTCCTACTTTCTCTTTTATCAGGTTCAGAGTAACTGGATTTATGTTGAGGTCTTTGATCCACTTGGACTTAAGTTTTGTGCATGGTGACAGATATGGATCTATTTGCAACCTTCTACATGTTGACATCCAGTTATGCCAGCACTATTTGTTGAAGATGCTTTCTTTTTTTCATTGTACACTTTTGGCTTCTTTGTAAAAAATTTATATGTTCATAGGTGTGCAGATTAATGTCAGGGTCTTCAATTCGATTCCAATTGGTCCACTTGTTGATTTTTATGAAGGCATTAATATTTTTAAAGGTAAACATTGCTTATTGTTATTTTTTCAGTGTGTGTTCTTAGTCTTCTTTTTTCATTGTAATAATGGTAGCTTCATTTTCTTTATTTCTATAGTCTCTTTTTATGTTCATTCCTCTTGTTGGTTCAAAGAACTGGTTCCAGTATCCATTGCAAGGCTGGTTTGATCACTGTAGATTCTTCTAGCCTGTTCACATCATGGAATTATTTTCTTTCTCTTTCAACTATAACAAATAATTTTGATGGGTTCAGTAGTCTTAGTTGGCATCCAAGGTCTTTTAAAACTTGGAGCAAACTGCCCCAGGCTCCTCTGATTTTTAAATGTTTCTTTTAAAATTAAATTATTATTCTAATAGGTTTTCCTTTATACATGACCTGTGATTTTTCTTGTGTAGCTTTCAATGCCCTGTCTTTGTATATTTATTTATTAGTTATTATATGCTATGGGGAGTTTCTTTTCTGGTTATATCTGTGTGGTATAAGTTATTTCATAGATTTTTTATTGATACACATTCTTTAACTGAGGGAAGTTTTCTTTTAGGATCTGTTGAAGAGCTGGACTATACCATTGACCTATGATTCTTCACCATCATGTCTGTATGCCTGCTATTGGAAGATTTGGTATTTTCATCGTGTTCCTAAGTTCCTCCATGACATGGCCCTACCTTTTCTTTGAGTTGATGGTGACATGCTATTGCTGAACACACCACACTTTTTTTTTTACACATAACATAGAGGAACTGAGTCAAAACTGACCTGGAAGCTTCTGAGGGTACTGTGCAAGTTGCCAAAGGAAAAAGCACCAATAGCACTACATGGCTATAAAGCCTATGAAATAATCAATGATCAGACCAGAAAGATATCCCCAATATTCCAAAGGTATCTTAATATCCTGGGGTTACCAAGAGCTGTCTAATTGAATGAGGGCTCACTCAATAGGATGGAACTCATGCTTGCTTCTGTAGACCTAGCTAACCAACTGCATCTTGTGAAACAATGGACTCTGTAAGGTAATCTACTACTGAAATACAATTCCTAACTGCATTCTAAAAACTCATCTGCTCACTCAAAGACAAGTGTACCTCTCACCTCCTCATAAAAATGTTTCTTTTGAAGACTATCGAGACTATTACAAAAATTGGTAAAAACATAGTTACAACAGATTGTTGTACTCAACCCAAATAGATTCATCTATAACTCAACCCTTATAACTAAGGCTCAATGAAGATTTTGGAAAAGGGAAAAGCACTATTGTAAGAGCCAGTGGATAGGACATTTTCTGAAAGATAATGTCTTCTATATGTGACAGGGAAGATGCACCCATGAAATGTCAACCCTATAGTCATCTAAACAAGACCTGCATAATGCCAATACCACTTGATAGGTCAACACATATTGAAGAGAACTCTTACTATGACTCATACCTAGATGAAGAACTACAGGCAATTACTGGCTTCCAAGAAAGGGAGACATGACTTCTCTAGGGACAAGAACCCTGTCAGGTTATCCAATCCTGGAGGTCAGCAATAAACACATGTGCAGAGGAGCAAGACTAAATGGACTGAGGTGTGTGTGTGTGTGTGTGTGTGTGTGTGTGTGTGTGTGTGTGTTATAAAATAATAATTTAAGAGGAATTTGAGAAGGAGTGCAGGTATATGGGGGGGAGAGGGAGAAATATACATGATACAAATATAGTAAGTATGAGGGAAATTCTTGAAAATGTGTAAATAAAGCAAAAAAAAAAAGATTTCAAGAGCTCATATAGTTAATTTACTTAACCATATCCATGACAGGTGGAAATTCATATTAGCAAATCCATCACTGCCAATTAAAATCTCAGTGTTGAGTAGCACTATAGAACTACCATTATTCTACTGACAAGATTCACTTGCTGAGTACAGGTTTGGGTTATCTGTAAAAATGCACATCTTATGATACTCATTAATGTGTTGGAAGAAATATTAGATTCTTTTTGATGATATTGTCTGCAAATTGTACTTATTTCCACACCTCTAATTATGTATGCTTTCTTAAATCATACCTAAGTGTGTTTCCATTTTTTATTGTATGAGCACTGCTTACTGGACTAGCTGTGAAAATGGGAAACTATGAAAATCAAACAGAACTCCAGATAGGATCTGACTACCCTTCTGAAGTTAGAGAAATGTAGCTTCTATTAATGAATCATCAAGTTTATAATCTACATGAAATATATAGTTCTTTTTGGGGGGATATAATTATTTTTCTTCATGAGTTTTAAAGACAAGCAGCAAATTCATTATATGATAATGTTGCATTGTAAACATCTGTTGTGGTATGATGTTAGGAGGGAACAAAAATCAATGGCCCCAAAATAAAATGGAAAATAAATATGAATCCACTAGGGCCCTACAAATAATATAGCTGGCTTTTCTTTCAATGAATATAGATAAGTGTTTTTGTGTGGAGAAACCTAGACTAATCATGATAAAATTACTTTACAGAAAAGTATGCCTGGGCTGAAAAGTTCCATTATTTTGGTTGATTTTTCCCTTTTCTCAATTCATTGATGTAATCAAGTGATATTTTTACTTTTTACATAACATCATAGCTGGGTTAAGTACTATTTTTGCATCATCACTGACTCTCTGACTTTACATTATGGGTAACAGATTTATAAACTATAACCAATTTGAATCACCTATGCTTTCTTTAAACTATGAAGAGGTAAGAAAATGGTGAAATTACAAACAGATAACAAACTGTTAGTTGAGAGAAAACTTAAAATTTATTTGAGTCAGATGATCTTAAATGAAATTATACTTTAAAAATTTACAATTATATATGCAATATTAAATGTGAAGAATGTGTTGATAATTTGATGTCTATTTAAAAATATTTTTGGAATCTTAAGAGTATTAAATGGAAATACCTCTATTTGCATTCAGTTGTGAAGAATCTATTTTTGATGCCAAGATCTCAATATTATTAATAAACTGAGAGTTATAATGATATCATTCATAAAATTGATTTGTTAGGTGGCAATGTTTTATATAGATTACTAATGTTCAAAAAATAATACATTTAATTGTAAATTCTTGGCTATCAAGTGTTTATACTTACATGTACACTGAAGAAATCAACTTTCAAATTAACAAAAAAGACAATTATAATGGACTTTGATTTGGACATTTAAACATGCCTTTCTAAATCCCAGTCAAGGACTTCCTTACTCTCTACATCTGAGTTTTTAGATAGACCCCCTGGAGGGATAGACTCAAAGGACCAGCCCTAGAAAGGTGGGGTCCCCTTAAATCATGCTAAGGATTATTTTGTCAAAATGTACTAAACAGTTATTTTCCTTGCTATTTCAGTTTCTTACTTCAAGGTAGAACAGAAAAAGTGAACAAACATCTTAATGAGTTTGAAGGAAAGAATATTAAGAAACGGGTGGGGGGATTTATGAGAAATATTGAATATGAGGTCTTTTCTATCAAATATTATAAAACACATTTAGGTCAAGGAATTCTATTCTTTTAATCTCTCCCTCCTTGTTAGACAATGTTTTAATCCTTCCACTTGGTGAAACTTTTCCTTGTATCAAGGCTTCCTGCTGTATTCCAGGAATGAGGATGGCCTGGAGCAGTGATCCTTTCCCCTTGGAACAGTGACCCCTCTCCCCTTCCTCCTTGATTTCCAGTGTGTCAGTTCTTTTGAGACTAGCAAATACAATAAGGTGAAGAGTTTGGACCCAAGCCAATGGGAAAAAGACACAGTTACCACCTGAGTTAGAATAAAAACCAAGTGCATTCTTGCCTCGGTGGGTGTGTTTGCCCTTCTGAGAACACTGTCTTAATCAAGAATAAAGTTCTGTCTTCCTAGTCAATAAAACAAACAAACAAACAAACAAACAAGGAAACTGGAAGTTTTGTACTTTAACAATGATAAAATACAAAAATAAACATAAACACACACAATCATGCACACACACACACACACACACACACACACACACTCTATACATTCATCCAAGATGTTCCACCTCATGTAGTAGGATAAAATAAAAAGAAAACTAGGTCAGTAATTTATTCTATTAATACTTGTAGTTTTCCAACTGTCTGGTTGAGTGTATTAGGAATTCTATTATAGTTTGAGAGATGTGATAATAAGGATAAATATTAAATGAAGAAAATAGTAAAACTGTGTGTTGTTGTTGTTATTTTTTTTTCCTCTCTCTTTTTTTTTGGAGCCTGCCACCAAGTTCCCAAATAAATCACACACAGAGGCTTATTCTTAATTATAAATGCTTAGCCTTAGCTTGGCTTGTTTCTTTCCAGCTTTTCTTAACTTTATCCCATCTACTTTTTGCCTCTGGGCTTTTCCCATTCTCTTACTTCTGTAAATCTCACTCTTACTCCATGGCTTGCTGTATAGCTGCGTGGTTGGCCTCTGGAGTCCTCTTCTTTCCCTGGCTCCTTCTTTTTTTCTTCTTCTTCTTCTATTTATCCTCTCTGCCTCCCAGCCATGCCTAGTTCCCTCTCCTGCCTCATTGTTGTCTATTAATCTTTTATTAGACCATCAGGTGTTTTAGACAAGCACAGTAACACAGCTTCACAGAGTTGAACAAATGCAACATAAACAAAAATAACACACCTTAAAATAATACTCTACAACAACTACAACTTTGCAATGGATAGTTGGAAATATCTTTGTTTCTTCCCTTTCAAAGATACAAATCTTCTCTTCAGTTACAGTCAGAAAACACAAAATTAGCATTGCAAGCTAAAGATTCAGTCTGGAGAGTATCATTTACTGATTGCATTCATTTAAGTCAAATTTACTCAATTTTAATTACTTCAGTCTTTGACTATACTGGCTTAAAAAATCAAACAAATTGAGTAAAACATTTTAACCAAAATGAAACCACTATAGGGTGAGTGTTGTCCTTATGGACAATTTACAGTTCAAATCTAATTAGTATGTCTTGATATGGTCTACACTTCAGCATTTGCTTAGATAAGTATTCCAAACTATGTAAGCAGTTCTTGTATTATATTGAACATCCTCAGTGGAACTCTTAAATATTTACACAATGGAAATTTGACACTTAGGCTTGTGTATATATGTACATACCTATAAATTTTTCTTGAAATTTACAGGTGTACACACTATCTAAATATAGATTAAATTATCCTACTCCCACAATACTCAGTCTTTTATGTATTAATTTGTGTACATCCTCTAAGTTGAAAGATGACCTGGTTACTTTTGAATATATGGTTTTCTCATGTTTATATTTGGGGACATGTTTAGAATGGCACTTGCTTCTCAACAGCTGTTACTTATAAAATGTTGGCCAGTGATAATTGAAAGGCATTCTGAGCTCCAACTGGTGCCCCTTGTTCACCTCTAAGGATGCTTGCTGATTCTTGCTCAGATAATAATTTATATCTCATGTAATTCTTTCCCAAAATGTGACATTATAAAGCACAAAAGTATTGAAGACATTTTGAATTATACTGTATTAAAATATTAAAAATACACCTTAGACAGGGATGTTGTTTGAAATATAAGTCACCATTAAAATACTTCACTGTGCTTTATATTAATGCTACATCTCTTGTCTGAATCCCTGAAATTTTAAGTGGGACTAACCTAAGTGTGAAATTATTCACTAAGAATTATTTAAATGCTTCTGTAGTTGCCTTTGAATATTGTGGAGCATGTTATGTTACTATTTTCACTTATTTAGGATGCTACTTAATTAATTATTTCTAATGATTTCATGGTTTTAATGAAGCTCCAGTTTAGGTATGAACATTATCAAATGTTTTTTAAATCAACCGTCTATCTTTTCTTTTTCGAATGTCATCAGAGTAGGTAAGGACAGAGATTGCTGTTTTAAATTCTTACCATGATTTCTAGTTACAATATATTTGAAAAAGTCATAAGTTATTTGCTTTAAAAATTAACTCATAGTTAGACTCTGTGCCTAAGAAACTTGTTCTTGCTTTGAATACTCAGTGTTTCTGTAATCCAAGACAGTGAGTGGAAATTTTAATGATACCTTCAAATATCTCAGAAATATGTAGCTTCCTATTCATTGACTTTACTATTTCCTGGCTCTATGCTCTGTAGTGTGACCAAAGCTATAGGCAAATAGAGAGCTTCAATAAATTTGCCATAATATGAGAGGCAGTAGTGACTCATTGTTAACCAGCTAAACTCTAAGTACAGATTGTAGAAGATAAGTATACAACAAGTAATCAAAATCACCTTCTAAATATAGGGAAGGCATTTTTGTTTGATTATTAAAGGAGACAGATAACTTTTTCTCAGTGTTGGTCATTCTATGACTGTAAAGTCACTTAGATGGGCTTTATATTTTCCATCTCCTCAGTAAGGTTTGCTGAAAAAGTCTTTAAAAGGCCATGATTAATCCTATCTGTGCATATAAGATTTGAACAGATATATAAACTATAAATATAAAATTTCCCTTTATTAACAATAATAATTTAATTAAAAGTGGCTAAGTCCATAAGTAAACTTAAGGATCAATGATTCAATGCCTTTGTTGCTTATTTTATTTTATTTTCCAGACAAGGGAATTGAAGCCAAATGTGGCAAATGACATACACAATCCCATTCAATCCACAAATAACAGAGCATGAAATTAGACGGAGTGCTCAGTGAGATTTGATGGGCATAGCATTGCAATGGAAACTGAAAGAGGATTCAAAACTCAAAGACTACTGGGGAGATCATACATAATGCATTACATCACTGCACACATAAGACTGAATTTAATCTAGTGAAGACAGCCACCAAACCACTTGAAAGAATGATGATACTTCACAGAACAGGATGGACATAGAGGGTCATCATGTTAATATGTGGCACGGGGTGAGGAGTGGAGTGAATGAGTTTCTGTTACACCTCTGCAAACTCAATGGCATCTAAAAGGCCATATTCCTGGAGAGCTTCCTGAGTTACTATACCCTGCAGAGATGGGAAGCAATTAGGCAGAATTCAAACCATGGAATGGCAGAGTGTTCGAAATCATTGAAGGCAGTTAAGATCCTATGACCTGTATTAGAATAGTCTCTAGGCCACCAATGCTCTGTTCAGTCATTGCATTGTCCATTGCCTTCCGCATGGGAAAAAGATTTGCAACTATATTTAATGCATTAGCAGAGAATCCCTTCTTTATTATGATTAGACTTTTATGTCTTATCCTAGACCACTCTTTCCCATTTTTTTAATACATAAGTACTGTTAAACATTATAAGAAGAACTGTTTGAGGCACTATTAGTTTTATTTCACTAAAACTTAAAACAAAATCCATCTTTGAGTAAATAAGTGTGATTTGAATATTACACAAGGGACAGAGGAACCAAAACATTGCATATTACCCCAATGGTCTGTGTAATATTTATGTTTCAGTGTGCCATATGAAGTTAAAAAAAATAAGCATAAAGTAATTCAATTGTATTTGAACTTTCTAATACCCAGGCTTGTTAATTGGAATTTAATAAACAGCTATTGTTCTTCCATCTACTAACATTTAGTGAGTTTATTTTTTATTTTCAGTCAATATTTACTTCGGATATTATTATATCACTGCACCAAGCACAAGATCACAAGATGTTAATCACTGTAGTGCTGCTGCATGATTTGGAAACTTAATCTACCGTGGTGTAAATTATTCTCAATCATAAATGAACAGCAAGCCTCACCATAAGCATTGCTCAAGTGTGTGTCCCACCACATAGCACACATGGAGTCATGCTGATGTTGATCCTACCTCCCCCATATGATTCCAACTTGTCTTTTATCAAAGGCATATGAATGCTGGAGAAGATCAGTAGACTACTGGATATTTGAGTAAGTGATAGGACCAATTTTAGCCAGTATCCCAGACATACTATCTTTGCCATAGGACATTAGCATTGCCTGTAGAATAGTGAGCACATTCCTCTCTATCCCAGTAAAACCAAAACTCAGAGACACTACATACCTCCAGAACTATATCAAAATACAGTCTGAAAAAAGTTGGATATCTGAACATGCAAGAAAATATAACACTGTTTACTATCTTGAAGAATTTTATTCATAATGAAATGAAAATTGAATATTCACACTGCAGCAAATATACTGCTGGCTCAGAAAGACACATGAGGGAGGAGAAGAGAATGACAAGATGTCTCATTGGTGCAATATTGTGGCATGATTGTTACCAAGGTAACCAATCACACTCTGATTGGATCTGCTCCACAAAGAGAATGAGAGGTTTTGGAGTACCCAGCCTAAAAGGGATGTCTTTATTATATCTCCCCTAAAGGTACAGAGGTCTCTGCAGCAGAAGTAAAAAGAGTGTGAAAGCCAGAGATGTTTGGTAACTCCAAGGAAACAGCATCTTCCAGACACAACACGACTGATGCATATATGACCTCCTAGAGTTTCTGACAGCCACACAAGACCTGAGCAAGTTCAAACCAGACAAAACACAGCACTGAGGAGGGCAAGGAGATATAAAGTCCCACCCCTGATCAAGAAGCTATTTGCAGTTGATACATATTGGGAAAGGAAAAGTCAGTTCTCTTCAATGGAGAATCACTGAGTATGTCAATCACACTTCAGGGCAGACCTCATGCCCAACAGTAGTTGACCAATACAAAATGGACTATGTGGTTTTTTGTTTTGGTTCATTTTATTTTTGTTTGTTTTGTGTTTTTTTTTTTTTTTTAGTGTATTGGGTGTGCATATATTGTGTATGATTTATGCTTTGTTTTGCTTCTTTTTGGATTATTGATTTTTGTTTTCTGTTTGTTTTATTTTCTTGTTTCTGTTTTTTTTTTTTTTATAGAAAAAGCAATAAAAAGATCATGAAGCTGAATGGGTAGGGAGGTGGGGAGGATCTGGGAAGAGTTGGTAAAGGGGAAATACAATAAAAATATACTGTATGGGAAAAAACATAGGGGGCATGTCTATTGTCAGCACTTTCGATGTTCTGTTGTCTGCTATAATCACTAAGCCATGTATGCAAGTGAGCCTGGTACTATTGTGATATAAGATGGAAAATGCATTTGGAAACTGGCTATAAAGAAGATGAGACATAGCAAGTATCATCCAGAAGCAGGTATTCCACACACAAAGGACACACATCGCAGTGGCACTAAAGCCTTACTTCATATGAATGAGTGGGAGGGACATTCTTTGTGACGGTTGACAAAAAAAGATAAAGGCCAGACTGTATTGCCAGTACCACAGCATTTCCCCAAAGGCTGGTCTCTGGTGTGAGTAGTCATGATGTTGGGATTGACAGAGGGTAATTCACAATGAATTATTTGCTTACTGTCCCCATCATTCTTTTAACCTGGTAGACATAGATCACGTTTCTATATAGCACATTATCTTGAAGGAATGTACCAGGTAAATGGAGCAAACTTGACCGTATTGGATCCATTATCTGTTGGAGGAGCAAAAAATAATAAACTACCACATTTATCTTGATTAAAAAAATACAAATTAAAGGGCAGAATATGTTTTTCTGACTATGCTGAATAAATATCACCATAGTCTGAGAACATACCGTTTTTGACCTGTTCTTACTACAGTATATTGCAAAAGATCATATTATAGAAGGGGGCCCACTTTGAGAAAAGGGTTATAGCAACAGACAGGAGGATAATTTGAACCTACTACATACTATCTTTACAGATGCAGTCACACAGATTGACAATACATGCTTGAAAGTAATATTCCATGTACATGATGGTAAAAAGAGTAAGGGTTGTTGTGGTGTGATGTGTAGAATACATCCGTTCCAAATGTAAGCCATGAAGTCAGAATGAATCTGCTTGTTACCATTCTATGAAGAGGCTTGGGGGACTGTTCTTCCTATTTGTTGACTATGTATTCTATAAAATTCCAGTTCTTAGTTCTAAGAAGAATCACTCTTACCAAGAGGCAGACATGAAATCACAAAGTATAGGTGTTATTATTTATTCAGAATACTCATCCTAAGGGAGCATTGATCCAATAGTAGTCTGGATCCTGAAGAGCTAAATGATACTGGCTACTTCAGCAGGGACAATTGATATTACCCAAATTGTTTTTATTTTATTTTATTTATTTATTTATTTATATTTTTAAATTATATGTGTCTGTGTAAGGGAATATGCACCTGAGTACAGGTGCCTCTGCAAACCAGAATAGGGCATTAGATATTGCAAATAAGCAGTTATGATATGCTCAACATGGGTTGTAGCATGAATCTTAAAAGGTCTTAATTAAATCAAACCTGAGGCCAGTTACTGGGGTGAATGTTGGAAGATCAGAGAAGCAGAACAAGCCACAGCTACCTCACCTCGCCAGATCCTCAGCTGATCCTGTTTCCTCAGTTTGGAAGCCTCTGTGTCCTCATCCAAATGGGTCTCAGCTGAACTGCTGCTCAAAGCCTCAAAGCTTAACCAGTTAAAAGCTTCTAGTTCCTGGTTTTCACACCTTATATACCTTTCTGCTTTCTGACATCACTTCCTGGGATGAAAGGCATGTGTCACCACACCTGGCTGTTTCCAATGTGGCCTTGAACTCACAGAGGTCCAGATGGATCTTTGCTTTAGAAATGCTAGGATTAAAGGTGTGCATTACTACTGCCTAACCTCTATGTTTAATATTGTGGCTGTTCTGTTTCTGACCCCAGATAAATTTATTCGGGTGCAAAATATTTTGGGGAACACAATACCACCACAATGGGTTCTGGGAATTGAACTCCAGCCCATTGCAAGGGCAGTAAGATCTTGTAACAGCTGATCCGTTTCTCCAGCCCCACACTATGCAATTTATTAAGGAATCTTATCTTTCGAATCTAGGTGAACATGTGGGCATTTCCTGGTATTCACTCGCCCAATTTCAATGGGAAAAAAAGAAGCACAGCAGACCTAACAGAAGCAAAATGTGGAAGCAGAGATTTAGACTTGCAGGCGGAAGGGTGAGATCTACGCGATCTGTTCAGATGGTAGACACATTACAGGAGGAATTGCATTGTGTTTGCCAAGGGACTTTCTTTTGTGGTGGCTCTACATGAATATTTCATCTTATATTCTAAGCAGGGTTTTGATCATTTTAAAAGTAGATACATGAGAACTAGGACCAAGGGGCCTTGAGGGAAGTTGAAGGGGCAGAGTCTGAGCTAATTGAGTACTAAATTTATATATATTCAGGAGAAAAGGCCTGATACTGTAAATTTTACTTCTGAAAAATCTGTAGGGTTGTCCCATGAGGGAAAAAAAAAGAGAGATGTGAGTTCACCGCCATCTTTGTTCAGTAGTTCATGCAAAACCATATAAAGGTGGAACTGAAGAGAGAAAGACAATATTTGTGGATTTGAAGGTATTTACTAGGGAAATTCAAAAGTACTTTGATTTAAGATGTATATGAGGAGGAAGCACTGTTCTTTGTTTTGAATCAGCCTCAAGGTGGGTGGTGGTATGATACATTAGTCAGAGAATGCTGAAAGGCATGATAGGTCTCTTTAGAGGGATATGTATATGAGAAAATTAATAACTTTAACTTTAGTGATGTCATGAGCCATTTGAGATGTCCTGAAAAAAAGTCACAAACAGACTATGCTAGGGTTAAAAGAAATATGTGATGAAAGAGATATAAAAGTTACTTGGAATGGTTTGGAGAATCATCTGAATAGATTGATAAGTGGTAATTCAAACTCCAGATATGGATGAGATCACACAGGACCATGTAGGAAGAAGGAAGCTCAGGAGGAAAGTTGTTACTAACTCAAGGATTTAGCAGCTGGGTAATAAAAATACATTTATAGAGGGAGATATTGGAGAAGCATTCACAGAGGGAACAGATGGCTGCTGCAGCCCGAAACAAAGGAAAGAAAAGGCTTCCAGAAGCAGGGGTGGAAATTGGCATTGAATGGAGCTGATACAGCAAATAGGATAAGAGAAAAAAAATGTTATTATTTATTTGAATGCAGTGAGGCCAGTGGTAATATCAACAAGTGCTGTTTTGAGGAGGAGAGAGGCTAGATTCTACAAGAGGACATGCAAAGAAATTTTAAAATGTGGAGAAACGACCTCAAGTTCAGCTGAGAAAGGCCAGAGAGAGACAATGAGTAGGGAAAGGGAGCGAGCCCTGAATCTCAGCTTTGTTATAATCGGTTTCATTATATATCTCTCTCCTCACAAGAGGATTAGCGCACCCAGGGTCAACAATAACAACAACAACAACAAAAACCCACCAAATTTAGAGCTACAGGATGAATAAATAACAGGGCTGAGGAATAATGCAAGGCTCTAAGTTGGTTGGAGTGATTTGATCCTCACACTATAGGAAATAGCAATCACTTTCTCTTCTAAAGCTAAATGGGTGTGTAGGCCAGGAGGATGGTGCGGTGGGTAAAGGCAGTTGCTGCCAAGCTTGATGATCTGGGCTATTATCCTGGGACTCACATGGTGAAGGAGAAAATTGATTCAAGTGTGACCTCCTCTGACTTCCAAAAGCATGTCAAGGCATGTAGGGGCACATGGACACACACACACACACACACACACACACACACACACACACAAAGTAAAAGAGTAAGAAATTAAAAAAAATATAAGTAGGTGTTGCATTTTAAGGTAATGACAATAGAGGAAATTAAAAATTAAATTCTAGATATTCCTAAAACAAGATCAAATATTGATGCTGATTCTCAAACTCTTGTTTTTTCCCCCTTTTAATTTGGTGTTTTTTTTTCTTTTAATGTTTTTGTTTGTTTTGATGTGGGGTTATAATTTAACTGTTTAATTAATCATTTAAGAGACAAAGAACATGAATTTGAGTTGTTAGGCAGGTGGGAATGGTCTAGGGAGAGTTGGGAGAGGGAAAGAATATGATTAAACTCAATAATTTTTACAAAAGGAACCAGAAAGACAAACATCCACTGTTTTATCTCATATGTGGGTATTAGAGATTTTATCCCTGAGGTGTGTGTGTGTGTGTGTGTGTGTGTGTGTGTGTGTGTGTGTGTGATTCAGAATACCCACAGAAGTTAGGTAGCTAGTAAAGACTGGGAATAGGGGTAGAAGGGGAATAAAGGGATGGAATGGCTACCCACTACAGGGAGTATTAAATGGTGAGGAATAGGAGAGGTCAGGGTACTAGAGAGACTGTAGGGAGAAAAATAGTCAGAGTGAGAACTAACACTAAAGGCCTTTGGAATACCATGTAACAACCTAACACTGTGGAAACTTCCTAAAGTATATACATATACAAAAGGAGCATTAATAAAATTACCATATTATGGAGGATAGTACTCCAATTAGCCACCATATGCTACCAAATAAAATCCTCAGTATCATAAATGAGTTATATTTTATCTGGGTTGTAATCAATAGGGTTCCATAAACCTTATGTAACATTGCAGGCTATTGCCAATGCTATTGCGTTAACCCTCCAAAACGTGACAGCATGACCCTCTCCCTGAAGACACCACATACCTTTGCCTTAGAGCATGTAGAAATTTAGCTGGTACTCAAGTGGAAACTTCATTCCTACTGTATAGCATTCATAGTATTTTAATCTACTACAGATGTTACCAGAGAGGAAAATAATCAATCTCAGTCAGTTACAAACTTTTCAAGCTGTAATAACTATCTGACTTTTTTGTTTGTTTGTTTGGTTTTTGTTGTTGTTGTTCTTTCTTGTTTTTGTGGAGCTGAGGATCGAACCCAGGGCCTTGCACTTGCTAGGCAAGCGCTCTACCACTGAGCTAAAGCCCCAACCCCCCGACTTTAAGTTATACTCACTTGTGTGATAGTTGCATGAATGTTGGAGGAGTTACCAGGCATTTTTTGATTGGATTGAAGGTGAACTCCATAGGAGATAACTCATACATGACACTAACTGAGACCAAGAAACCAAAGTTATATAGGTTATTGGTCTAAGGGAAAACTTACTACTATTATTATGCTGGATTACCATACCAAAAATGACTCCTATGTCATATTTCTGTAACCATAAATAAATGCATTATTTATTCAGCAGTAAAGCTTCTTCTTGCAGTAGATGGAAATGAAAATCAAGACAGAAACTCACAACTTGTCAACATGCAAAGAATAAGAAACTTTGGAATGCTTGGCCCTAAATGGAAAGTCTATGTCACACTCTTTCCCTCAAAGCTCAGGGGTATATTTAGAAGAAATAGTGGAAAGATTGTAAGAGTCTGAGATGATGGATGACTTCAAGTAAATAGCACTTTGAAGATACAAGAGGATAAACACAGATAGATAGATAGATAGATAGATAGATAGACAGATAGATAAATAGATATAAATGTATAGAGACTGTGACAGCATGTATAAGACCTTCACACATTCAAAAATTCCATCACAGAGGAAGGTAGGTGAGCTTGAGGTCCCACCCCTAGCTAAGAAGCTATTTGCAATGAACAGATTCTAGGAGAGGGAAAATCAGTTTTCTTCAATATACTGACACTGGGTCTTTCAACCACACTCTAACAAAAGCCCCATGCTCAGTAGTCAGACAACACAAATTGTACTCTATGCTTCTTTTAGTTTAGTTTTGTTTTGGTTTGGATTTCAAGAGAGGGTTTCTCTGTGCCCTGGGTGTCCTGGAACTCTCTCTGTAGAGCAGTCTGGCCTCAAACTCAGTGAGATCCACCTGCCTCTCTCTCTGCCTCCCAAGTGCTGGGATTAAAGCTGTGCACCACCACTGCCCAGCACATTTTTTTCATAAGGAGAAAAAATAATATGAAGTTGGGTGTTAGGGAGCTGAAGGAGTTTCTGAGAGGAGATGAGGGAGGGGAAAGAATATGATCAAACTGTACTGTATGAAATTCTCAAGGAATAAAATGATTAATAAAAACAATGGAAAAATAGCAACACAAAATCCCTATAATTCATACCGAGGCTACCCTAACAATTATGCATAAAGCATGTAAGTCTTTCACAGCACAGTATATAGTACTTTTTTATTTTGTTTCTAGATTGAAACTAAAGTCTATAATGAGGAAAACTTATTGTTCATATTTGCATGCTCAAAACATCCAGTTCCTACTCTGTATTATGGGATGAAATAGGGAGAAAGAAAGGATATAGCATAAAGAGGAGAAGCAGAGGGTAGAAAATAAGTAAGTGTGTGTGTGTGTGTGTGTGTGTGTGTGAGAGAGAGAGAGAGAGAGAGAGAGAGAGAGAGAGAGAGAGACAGACAGAGAGAGACAGAGAAAGAGAGAGACAGAAACACAGAGAGAGAAATAGAAATAGAAAACATGAGAGAGAGAGAGAGAGAGAGAGAGAGAGAGAGAGAGAGAGAGAGAGAGAGAGAGAGCATGACTTAGAGGAGCTTGCTTGCATGAACTTTCAAAGACGGTGTGGTCACTATGCCTACAAATAAGTGAACTGGGCAATGAGACCAGGAAATGAAACACTTGCAGAAAGACTTGTGGCCATTGTATATATCTCCTCTTGAGGCATAAGAAAACCCTCTAGAGATGTTTAGCAGACAAGTAATTTTAGACTAAAATTAAAAAAAAATTAAAAACGTTTGAGTGTTATACTGAAAAGGAAGTAGGTAGTGATGAGGCCAAACTGGAGACACAGGAGCCTGCTGGCAGTGTGAGAGGTCTGAGAAGGGATGGGATTCTGCAAACACCCTGAGGACAAAGTTGAGGGGTGCATTGGAAACCTGGGCTAAGTTATAGTACAAAGATGCCAAGAGAAACTTAAATCAGTGTCAATCCCGTCTTTGGAGAGGGGCTTTATTCAGATAGATTTCTGTTCTCAAATCCTTTGTCTAATGACACATGGCCACATACTCAAAGAGTTCTTTCATTCTCACCCACTGGGAGGGCTAGTTTTTTATCAACTTGACATAGATGGAGTCTATGGAAGAGAGCAGATCATTGAGAAAATGCCCCCATCAAGTTGACTTGTGAGCAAGTCTGTGGTGCATTTTTTTAAGTGAATTATGTGGGAAGGCTTATGTTACTGTGTATGATTTTGCCTTTGGCCTTATGGTCCTGGCTGCCATAAGAAAGAAGGCCCAGAGAGCCACAATGAGCAAATGAGTAAGCTGTACCTCTCAATGGCTTCTGTATCAGCTCCTGCCTCCAGGTTCCTACCTGTTTCTCCAGATTCCTGTCTTTTTGAGTTCCCTTTTTGTTTTGTTTTGTTTTTTTTTTTGTTTGTTTGTTTTTTTGTTTTTTTTTGAGACATAGTTTCTGTTAAACAGTCCTGGCTTGTCTGGGTACTCACTCCATAGAACAGGCTGGCCTCAAACTCACAGAGACCTACGTGCCTCTGCCTCCCTAGTGATGAGATCAAAGGCATGAGCCATGACCACCTGGCCCTAAATTGTTGTGGGTCATAATGTTTCAACAACAACAGAATCTGCACCAATGACACCTATTATTGAGTTAGAACAACACTGATTTTCATCAATTGAAAACATAATGTTCTTTTATTGTAATGCCATGACATAGAAGAGGTGTTTATGAATTTGGGAGGTTATTTTGGTTGGGAAAATCTTTATTTTTCGTTTTTGCTATTTGTGATTTAGAGGCCATGTTGAGAAAGGCATCTGAACTAATTACTTGGAAGGAAACATCAGAGACAGAGAGAGAGAGAAAGAGAGAGCACTCCAGTTTCAATAAATAATATTTTATAATATTTTGTCTTAAATGAGTGTGTATAAACTCTAACTCCAAACTCAGCATATTATTTCCATCATTCTACCAAATGAAAGCATTTAAGATAAAATGAGTTTTAGTTGGTGGAGCAGAAAGATAAAATTACATAATTTGAGGGAAAAATAAATGGTTAAGTGTCTGTCAGTCGATTTCTTAGCGACATTTACTTAAAAAGGTCTCTTTCAGCAAACATTTTACATTACTGATTTTGAAATGAAAAATTATGAAGAAGCTATTTATATTTAATTAAGCATTTTCATTTGAGAGTTATATATCTGAAAACTGGATTTCCAAACATCAAACAACACTGGACCTCTCTGGACTAAAGGATTTATATCTTGAGACTTTTTAATATAAAGGATTAGGAAGCCCGTGAAAGGAGCACTTGAGAAAAAAATTCATTGCTATTCCATCTCAGCGGCGTTACTGAGTGCTTACTCTCGGGAGTGCCAAGAAACTTCTTTAAGGTGTTTCTGCTGACGGCTTTCCTGATATGGACATTCCAAACCATGTAAATTCTAACCTTGGCCCCACCATTTGCTAGTCCAGAGACTTTAAACCTGTCCATGCTCCCTTGTATTAAGCTGAGGGGATAAAAACAAAATAATGCCTTAGGATTACTTTGAGAGTCAAAACTGAACACACATAAAGCAAATGCAGCCATGTCTGGAGTATTGTAAACATTCTGCAAACCCCATAGCTGTTGAGAACACCATCAGTATTTCCTTTTGTTTCCTCTGAAATGGCATAATTTTACAAAGTGCAGGACTCCTTAGGCTAGCAAAGAGAACCTGGAGGATGTCTGTCTAAGCCTCCTAATGCTTTAGAAAGATCTCTATGGTCTGGTCTTTGGATGACTCTAAAATGCAGATGGAGTCCCAGGCCATGGCTGTATATAGCACTGGCCATTTCTTCCTGTGGGTGTGTTCCTTGAGGCATGGATGCCTACTTCTTCCTGTCTCAGTGTTCACATGTAAATTGAAAATCTCAGGAAAAAAAAAAAAAACACCAGAGACAGAAGCAGTTGCTTTCCTTTACCTCACTAGTTCATTCTCTCAAAATCCATGTGACTGTCATACTTTTGTGTTGCTTTACTTCTATTCTTGGCTTTCTTTATTAACTGGAAAAGCACCATTTATGCTACACAGAACAGTGTCTGCCTATAAGATATGATAAATATTTTGTTAAATGAGTGAACAAAAAAAACCTCCAGAGTGAGTAAGGTGGATATCTTAGTTACTGTGCTGTGATAAGATACCCAATAAAGGCACCTTAAGGAAGCAAGGACTGGTTTATTTGGATCACAGTTAGAGGTGTGGTCATCAAGACAGGGAAGCCAGGACAGCAGCAGGAGCTTGGACTGGCTGGTCATATTATGTTCACAGTCAGGAACAAAAAAGCAGTGTTTGCTCATGGACTCTTTCCTTTTTATTCATCCTAACAGCCCATAAAATGGTGCCACTTACATTTCAGTTTGGGCTTCCCATCTTGATTAACATATTCAAGAAAATCCCACGTAAGCATGCCCACAGACCAATGACCAGTTTAATAATAATAATAATAATAATAATAAATCCCTCATAGAGGCTACTCTTCCAAGGGATTCTAGATCTTAACAAGTTGACTGATAATATTAAGGATCATGGTGGAGTATACCTGTCATACTAGAAGGTGAAGTAGGAAGACTCCTAAGAGATCCATTTCCATGTGTGTTATGGAGTAATATTGCTCCACAACAATCAAAACACAGTCTTAGTGCCAAATTCTCTGCCTATATTTTATATAGCTAAGTCTATGAGCCACCTGACAGTATAACCACATTGTCCCACGTGAGGGCATTGCTCAGGCAACTCAACCTGAAATGCTAGTAGTAAGCAATAATAATGAAACTACTAATGCCTTGTCAATGGCACTGCTTTTGTATGCATAGATCACATTTCTGTTCATATTTCCCTAGATTGAATGCTTGAAAAACTTCTTCCTGTGTGCTGGTATGTGTGTGTGTGTGTGTGTGTGTGTGTGTGTGTGTGTGTGTGTTGCTTTGATGAGCCACAGTGACCAAGATAACTTACAGAATAAAGAACTTCTTTGGAACTTATACAGCCCATGACAATCATGGCGGGCAGCACAGCAACAGGAAGGCAGGTATGGTGCTGGAGTAGTAGCAAAGAGCTCACAACCTGAGATGCAACCATAAGGCAGAAAGGGACACTGGGAATGACATGAGTCTTTTGAAACCCAACAGTAGCCTCCAGTGACACATTTTCTCCAACAAGGCCACACCTCCTGAAACTTCCCAAAGAGTTCCACCAAGTATTCAAACATGAGTCCATGATGGACCACTGCCATTCAACCTCCACAGGCCCATGTCTAGGTCAGAGGACAGCCTTTGGACGCTGCTCTTCCTCTTTCCACATTTCTTGAGACTGGGTCTCTTTGACCTTGAGCTTCCAGAGGTTCTCCTATCTCTACACCTCATCCTCCTACAAGGTATGCTTGGGATTGCAGACACTCTCACTGTTGTATTAAGCTTTTACATGAATTCTCTAGATCCAAACTCTGATGCTCAGCCTTGTAGGACTAAGTGTTTTTACCTACACGGACATCTTCACAGTTCTGTTTCTACATATTCTTAAAGTAAGTTAATGTTTCAGAACTTAATGAAGCAGCTTTCCTATGCAGGGCTAAGAGAAAAGCAAACAAAACCGTGCACGTGAAAATGCTTTCCTGATTACATGACCCAAATTTCCTATATATTTACAAAACATATACTTGAAATCATCCAGGAATGACTCTAAATACAAAATAAATACTAAGGCTCCCATTAGATGTCTTGCAAAATTTTTCCTAGCACCAAAGAGCAAATGTTAAATATGTTTTCTTTTAAAAAATGACCTAACCCACAGGAAATGTACTAAAATTGTCCCCTCTTGAGTTCCTCAAAAGTGAAACCCAGTGTCTCACTAGAATTTACAAAGCTATGTTTCTACTTCAAAGAAAACCAACAAGAATGATTTTCTGCTTAATCTGATCCCTTTTTGCTTTTTGTTTCCTAAAGAATACAGCCAGCGCAATAGATCAAAGTGTGTTTTCTCTGAGCACAGGGGGCTGGAAGGCAGCATGCTCACTGCCACTGTGTCAGATGGATAATGACAGGTATAATGTATAGGGCATCTCTGCAGAGGAGGGACTCTTCCCCTTACCCTACGAGGATGGAAGACATTGAATTAGTGTGCTGCGCACACACACATTGCCAAGAGGAGCATGCCACCAGCTGGAGCAGCAAGAGCGAAGAATCCCAGATGCCTTTGTGGTTTACTAGTGGTCATTTTTCAAAGAGATACACATGGATGGAGCGGAGAGACTCCAGGCCAATGGAAGCAAAGTAATGCAAGGCTTCACAAGCGTTTCTGGGAAGACACTTCCATCAAATATTCATGGTAGCTTCTTGTCTGCATGACTCGAGTTGATGGAATAGTAGTGCCGATTCACCTGGCACCAAATCTCAGACCCCCTTCCCCTACCCCAGCTAGTAAATCTTGCCTGTCAGTTATGGGAGCTGATGGGAAATGATAGCCTTATTGAGCGGCTTCGTGAACTGTAACTCATTTGTTCTCCAGACCCAGACTGACAGCCCTCGCATTTCTCCCTTCCAGCAAAATTGAGCATAAATCACTTTATCATTTTTTTTCCACATGACAGTTTATCAGGATTCTGGAATTCTATATGAAGTCACAGGGGCTGGTGATAGGAAATAAGACAGCTCTCTCCTGCAGATGAGGAGGACTTCCCCCTTGAAAGGCATTAGCACTAACGCAAAAACACCATAGGAACTGAACTAAGTACAATGTCTTTCTTCTTTGAAAGACAGCCTTTCTGCTTTCTCATTTTTTTCAATCAGTTTTCTTTGGCATGGGAAAGAAGGGGAGGGTGGAGTTACGAAATATAATTATGTGTTCTTTAACAAGCCAACGATATATAGCCTAACACATGGCCTCATCTAGTTTAATACAGTTGTTGTCTATGTGTAATGCTTGTATCTCCACAGTGAGGATGTACAGTTTCAGGGGCTGGTACAGTGCCTAGAGAAGGTTTACCTAGAAGCAAATTTGTTAAAGTAATTGCCCATTACCTTCTAGTTTAACTTCCTTCTTTAGCAACAATTTCCAAATATACATAAGTTGTTGCAATTAGAGATACTCCAACTAGATTAACTGCAATGCCCTGGCTGCTAATGCCTGGCTGCTTAGATCCTTCCAGTGTCACAAAGTGCTGTGATGATCCAGCAAGCAAAATTACAAAGAAAATGAACCCTTCAGTAAGTGCATGTACATGGAAAATTGACACCTTTGGGGCAAGTAGAAGGAAGTGGTAGGTTGTCTGTGTGAAGCAGGAAGTCCTCTAGAAAAACTTCTTGGAGGTGTGACTGGGTAGTCAACGAGCTAAATCTGGGAAGATGTTTCTAACTGTCCATCAAGTGGGCCAGTTACTGATACAGTGGTCACTGAGACCAACATTCTTGTCGATTTACTTCATATTCTTTTGAAGCCAAATACAAGTCCTTTTCTAGTGGATCTCTGAAATTACAGTTTTACCAATAGCTCTGTAAAATGTTTAGCCTACATAATGTTGAATGGCATATAATTACACACTGAGGTTGTAAAATACTGCCCATCTGCCCATCCTAACTATTATGTTCTGTACAGTGTGGATTCTAGAAGCCTGACTGGAACCACAAGGGATTAAATAAAGGACAGTGACAAACACACCTACAGAAAAGCTGGTGTCAGGTAGCCTATGTGCATACTGATAGAGTATGGACTATGTATTTATGTATGGCATAGTGGGAAGGTTCAGTTAGTCTCAGTAGAAAGTCTCTGCAGGTAAGCAATATCAGGCTATCACACCCAGGAAGAGGAAGCTGAAGGTACTAGTTGTTGTAAACATTGCTCAATTGTTCACATATACTTGCACTTGCACACACCATCTACATCTACACTCAGACCAGAGGAAGGCTTTGCTATCCCTCTGAGCCTGACCCAGGGGACAGACTTCCCCATTTTCACATGGGCTGAAGGCTTTGGCCCTTGACAGGGCTGGCGCATGTCACACAATACACATTCATTGAGGACTATTTCTTCTTTTTCCACATTCACGCAAAATTTTCTTGGCTCCCCAAACCTACCTGTGAAACACCCAAAGTAAACCACTGAAATTTGAAGATCACCCTGTGAGCCCTGGAAGGTAGGATAACCACAATTAAGCTCTTCTTTATTGCTCATAATGCAGTCCTGAACTGTCTAATTTTGAAAAATCTCTGATCTGACCTTGAATGTGTATCCATATGTATATAGCATAGCTGGTTATGAAACATGCAGTAACTACACTGATACCATGTTTAAGACATATTCAAAATTGTGATACTTTCTTACTAGATCTCTTTGGAAGTTTCTTGCTACCTCATTCCCATTAAGGATGTTTGAAGAAGTCATAGAGGACTGTATTATTTTATGTTTACTTAAAAATATATACCTATTATATTTGGGTATGTGTAGATGTATATCCATACATATGTAGAGAGAGTTGAAATGAAGTTACACCATGTGAGATGATAATATTATTCCAAAGATGTAGCACGACTCCTAATTGGTCTTAATAATAAGTACTGGGACTCAGATACCAGGGTGGAAGCTGGAAGATCAGAGAAGCAGAGTAGCCAGCCAATAGTTTTACCTCTACCGAATTCTCAACCTGAAAAAGATCAGGCAGTGGTGGTACACCCCTTTAATCCCGGGGGAGGAGGAAACAGGAAGTGATATGGCTGGGCAGAGAGAGGAAGTGATAAGTTAGGGTGAAGACAGGAGCTCTGCCCCTTCAGGCTGAGGATTCCGTAGAGGTAAGAAGTCTCTCTAGTGACTGGCTCCTTTACTGATCTTTCAGCATTTACACTGATATCTGGCTCCATGTTTTTATTATTAAGACCAATTATGATTCATGCTACACCAAGAGTGATAGACTATTTAACAAAAGGCCATCGCAAGGCAGGATAAATTTTCCATTGAGTTGCTGCTCATGGAAGTCCAAGAGACCTTCAAACCAGGATAAGCCTGTGTTTGCTATTGATTTACTCACAGTAAATTGCTGAAAACACTGCCTGCTTTGACCACAGGACTTGGAAGAATCAAACTGGAACTGACCCAGAAGCCCATTCCCTAACAACTAGCTCTCATACCGTCTGAGGGCTCTACTGAGCCACCATAAGAGAAGAACAATTAGTAGTCTTATCCAGCTGCAAAGCCTATGAAATACCACAGTGAACAGCATGGCAAGATACCCCCAATGGTGGCGTTTGTATCTTGGGGGCAATCAACAGCTCAGGAAACATGGTAGAAGAGGGGCAGAATGATTGGAAAAGCCAGGGAATCAGGGCATCTGCTATGAGATGGTGTGTTTTATGTATGACAAGGAGCTACACCCATGGAATCTTAACACTATGGTCATCCAAAACAGGATCAACACAATAAAGACACCAGTTGGCATTCCAGTGTGAAATCTCACAAGGCCTTATCCCTAGGTGAAGAGCTACAGGATAGTGCTAGTTGCTGAGAGAGGGAGAATCAGTCTTCTCCAGGGATGAGTCCCTTCATGGCTTTCCTGAAAACAAATGGTTAACCATAAATCATATATATATAACAACAACCATATGCATATAGCTTAATTTATGCAAACACATACACAAACAAACACACAAACACATGCACAAAGGCACACACATGCATGCATAGCCACATGTATGTATATATATGTATATGAATGTGTGTCAAAAATAGAGAAGAGCTTATGTGAAAAACAACAGATTTTTATAGAATTTGCATATTTCTAACAGAAAAACTGATTCTAATGTCTTTTTTCAATCTTTTTGAACTTGATTTGAGCCTTACCTGTTAAAGTTCAGTGTGAACACTCTGGGGAATAATTCCTTGTTCCTCTTGTTTTCTTTATCTTATGACAGGAATATCTCTGTCTATAAACTTTCAGGTATAGATATTTAGATTTGTGAATACACAATTATATGAATATGTTACAAATGATTAGAAAATGCCCATACTTCATATAAGCACCTCTAAAATGACAGTGGTGTCTCTGACTTAGTGATTAAGTCATAGGTTTAAATATATTTATATATATATGGTAAGTCATATTCAACAGAATTGATATGACCCCCAAGAAATAAAAATTATTTTTTGTGCCAGGTGGTGGTGGTGTATGCCTTTTATTTCAGCATTCAGGAGGCAGAGACATGTAGATTTCTATGAGTTCAAGGCCAGCCTAGTCTACAGAGTGAGTCCCAGGACATCCAGGGCTACACACAGAGAATCCCTGTCTTGAAAAAAAATCAATCAATCAAACAAACAGATAAAGGAACAAAAAAAAAAAAACCCACAAAATTATTTCTTGTTACCTGAAAAAACTTTGCTTTTTTAATGTACAAAAAACATATATGTAACTTAAATTGTGTGTGTACAGTATATACAAAATGCATAGAGGATCATTGGTATTAGATGCAGTTGCAAATGGATGGAACAATCAGTCTTCATTGTCAAACAAAGGAAATGGAAAGAAATGAACGTTGACATCAGACACCTGTAGTGATATTAATGAACAGTGATTATCTTTTAAAACATTTTAAATAAAACAATCCTGGTGACTTCTTTGACCTTGACAGTTTTGTTTTGATTTTGTACTGGAGCAATAGCAGGTTTGGTCATTTTTCTGAAAAGAGTGGAAAATAAAGCAATGTAGAAGCCTACACCTGAGAAGCTGAAAACCGACATTACAGGAAGTAAATAGGGGAGAGGAACCAGGGCAAAATCCGTTATGCCATCGAATAAGCCTCTGGATGCAAACATTCTTCAGTGTCTGTTTCCTAAGCAACCTTTGCCTGTGATAGAGTGTCAGGAAGAGCAATTCAATCCCATTGCAATCACACGCACTTTATGAAATCTTTCTAGGAATTAGTCTCTCTAAAAATAGGCAATGGAGAAGAAGTTATTATCTCATTCTAATTTATTGCCATTTTCACTCGATAAAGTTCCATTTAAAAGTCTATGGAGGTCATGCATATTAGCAAGACATGAACAGATCTAAAAGCAGGTTTGAATTAGACTGAAAATTCATGACACCAGGACTTGAAAGCTTGTAAGGAATCAGGTTGGTGTGTGTGTTGTGCATGCATTAGGTCTATACCATATTTACTCAGGTAGCTGGATTAGTCCAGACTCAGGTCTTTATTTCTTATAGCACAATGTGCCAGATATGCAGTGTGTATGCCTGAGAAGAACAATGCTCAGCTATCCTGATTACTATCCTATGAAAGACTCAAATGAAGACCACAACCCTTACCCAGTCCACCTCTGTCATGAATACTGATAAAATGTTCACTGGTGGACACACAAATCTTGAAATTTATTTGCCGGCTGTGGGGTCCAGTCTCTCAGTTTGTTTTAAAGGAACCGATGATGGGAATGAAATAATCCTATGTCCACATGAGACTGACTGACTCCACCATGACAGAGACTTTCCACACAAGGTTTTCTTTACAAATGACTTGGGTTATTTTCTGGTATGAAAGCACAAGAAGTGTCTTTTAAAAAAAATGAACTTTAAAAATAGTTTTATTTGTTTAAACTTCTATCAAAGCAGTATTTCAATAGTTTGATCTGCTAAAATAATTAAACTTAGTGACTTACATTATAAATTTTATCTCACAGGTTTTTAAATTTCTGAGCCATTTCTCTTTATTGTAGAGTGTCTTCCTTTGAAATCTTACATTTTTCTCCTCGAGTTTTCCCTCGCCTCATTTCATCTACCTGAATTTAGCATCCCTTTGACATTTTTATTTCAACCATATTGTTTCTGCCTGGCCCCTGCTGCTGCCTCTTCCCAGTAATGTGCACTTCTTTTCAGGACATCCAAATGATTACATTGCCAGATTCCCTGACAATTCACAATTGGCTCAGGGACATGTGAAGGCCTGGCAGCCAACACAGCAGTGGCTGCCAAAGACCAATGCTGTGAACAGTGTCACTACTGCCACAACCAGCTCATTAGAACCCCTGAAGCACTGGACTTGTTTTCTGTCACTTAGGTCCCAAGGTGTCTTCTTTGTTCATTTAATTATTTTGCCATCCATTCCCCCACATATAAAGTTCACCAACTAAAATACCAACTATGCCATTAGCAATAATGGTACAAAGAGAAGTAAAATGTGACTCCTGTCTTGGACAGATCCCGTCTTGTGAGAGCCAAGCACAGGTCTTTGGATGGTTTGCTGTAGCCTGACCACAGCAGGCACATGCATAAGACCCTATCCAAGAAGCTATTGTATTAACCTAGGGAGACAGACTGGAGAAGAAATCTCATACAGTGTAAATTCGATCAGAGAGACCATATTCCCTTTCCCTACAAAAGCAGCCTTGCTATTAACCTGATGCCTTCCTTTATCCTGCCCTGGGCTCCTTAAGAAGTTTACAGACATCAACTCATTTCAAACTCAAGTGAGAAACAATCGCATAGTATTTAGTCAACAAGAAAACCATACCATCCAACTACACTTCTGAAGAGCATAAATTCAAACTGAAATGTAAGTTCACATGAATAGGCATGAGAAAAATGTCAGGACTCATGTTCAAGGAGTGTTGAGTAGGTATAGTTAATTCTGCAGCAATGTACCACAGAGTTTCTCTGGATTCTCTGGAGTAAAGATAGGGGGATGTAGAGCCAGCAACTATGAGAACAGGTGGGTAGGGGTAGAAGAAGATCAAAGCCTTGTATCATATGCATTGTCTCATTTTCCCTACATAAGGCTTTTATCACTCACATCGGTGCATGGACACACATGGGGACTCACAGGTGAACACACCACCAGGCTTAAGGTGCTATTGCTTAAGGTCAAAATTAATTTGGAAAAGTTGTAAAATCAAGCATCTAGTCCTAGAAAAGATATATATCCTTTCTATCTATTTCACAAGCAGAACATTTCTCTTGGCCTTAAAAGTTTCCTCAGCTCTCCTGAGAACATCATCCTAGTGATTGGCTCACCCTACACTTCGGAGCATTTTCTAATAATTTGCCTCCTTTTCTCCCTGCTGGAGCTTCTACTTAGGCTGCCCTCCCTGACAAATAAGAAGTATCAACTTCTAAATTATTTATACTATCCTTTCATATATTTGCGGGAGAGCTCAGGGAGTGATTCAAAGAGAAGTGCAGCTGCTTCCAGAGACAGTAAACACAAAACCAAGCCTGCTTGGTCTGTCCTCTTGGATATGGCATTCACTCCTCTGAAATGTTTGTTTTTAATACGGTTAATAAAGAGTTCGTATATAGCAGGCACAAATCCCAGCTCCTGCCGGCAATCCAGGCAGGGCTGGTGTACAACTTGTCTTAGGACATTTTCTGGATTGTAAAAAGTATCCTGTACCTAAAAGTTATTACATACTTACTTTATAATATTTAAGAAATAGGACAAGAAATTTTAGAATGAAAGATCCTAAAATACAATAAAATATCTGAGTAACCACTAGCAATTGAAAAAGTGTTGGATATATTATTTGCAAAATTATAGTAGTGTTCTGTTGATCTAAAGAGGCCTTTAATGCATGGAGTTGAGACAGAAAGTCAATGAGAAAACAGAAAATGTCTTTAGTAGGGTTAGGAAAACTCTGTGTTTGACATTCTATTCTCTTGAGATGAACCTCTAAACATGCCATTCTAAATGGAGTCTTAAATTGCAAGCAATTATGTGCACCAAATACACATGGTTTTAGACTCAGAATGGATCTCTTCCCATCTTTCTATGAGAAGGGAAGAAGAAATAGATTCCAGTGAATCAGAAAAAAATGCACAGTCCCTGGCATCAGTAAAGAACATGTATTCTTTTTTTGCACATGAAGCCTGGTTGCCAACTGCATCCTCTTCTTATACATGAAGGCTTGTTACTAACTCGTGACAGCACTGTGCTATAGGCACTTTAAAGATAGTTTGCAGATGTCAGCTCTTTGAATATTAAAACACATCAATAGTGGGCTGTATAAGAAACATAAAAGCCATCCAAATGAACAGGTCAAGAAACAGAGACAAGGAATTGAACCTCACACAGAGTTAAGTAGCTACTTTTGAAGGCTGTATGATGTATTGTTTGTATTTGAAGCATGCAAGCAAGCTTCCACTTGTATATACAAGTTTGTTATAATCACTGTGATTGAGATGATGATGATGATAATGATGATGATGATGATTTTGAAAATCGTGTATGTTCTGTGCATCAGCTGCTTATTCTTATGTCTGAATGGTATCTGATCATGTAAGTCTATAATTATTTATTTACCTATTCACTTACTGATGATCATTTTGGTTATTTTACATATTTGGCTATTATGAGACAACCACTACTAACATTCATGTACCAATGTTACATTCATCTCTCCTGGATAAATAGTGCAGAATACTGCAATATTGCATAGGAGAACATTTATTTTTAAAACTATTTTCAGAAGAGTTTATAGACATTTGTAGTCCCACCTGAATGGATGATGGTTTTGAACCCTTAACTTCTTTACTAGTAAGTAGGGTGTCAATTTTGTTTCTTTCCTTTTAGTCCTGTTATTATTTGTTCCCCCTTCTGATTATAATTGCATTTTCCTAATGACAGACCCAGGAGTTTGCTTCCCATGCATCTGTTTGTTTTCACAGCCAGTTTGTTCGAACGTTTAATACTTACTTTTATATTTTCTATAATTCTCAATAGGTTTGTTGTTGTTTGACGCATACTCACTATGTAGCCCAGACTGGCTTTGAACTCATAATCCCCTTCTTAGCACATCCTTTTATGGACTACAATCACAGATGAGCACCATCATCCTGGGTTAACTCTTGAGTTCTCAGAATCCTTATTTACTGTAGATAAAAGTCATTTGCCAGGCATGTGATTATCAAATATGCTCTCCCATTTTGAACAGAGCATTTTCTTGATTCTAATAGTTTCTGTTGATGAATCAAAGTTTTAGTACTAGTCATGTCAAATCTATCAATCCTGCATGTTGGTGGGTTATGTTTTTAGTGTCTTAACAAAATATCACTCCCTGATTTAACACGGCGAAGATGTTCTCCCATATTTTCATCCATAAATTTCTTAGTTTCAGGTTTTGTTTCTAGAGTGACAGCCCATTTTACAATACTTTATTTTTGTACATTGCACAAGATACAGATTGATGACATTAAGTAGTTGTTTTCCATAAAGACATACAATTATTCCAGTACCAATGTTGAAAATCAATCCCTATGGCACCACTTCCTGTTTGTGCTCCTTTAAAAGTCTACTGAGCACACATGCTCAATGTTACTTTTGACTTTGTTATTTTTAATAATCTACATATCCAATCAAATATTAATTAAAAGAAAAAGTCTCCTGGTAATTAAAGCTTCATAATAGCAGTTAATTTCTCAAAGAATAGAATTTTATAAGTTTTGCACCTGTTAAGTATATTTTGGAATCTCTCCATTCCTATATACATTTTATAAGCAGTAGTTATTTATCAATGTAGTTAAAAGCCTGCTAAAATGGTTACTGGAAATATATTTTTAACATATTTTGTGAGAGTGATCTTAAGTTCTTAATTATTTCATGTATTTCAGTTATTTGTGAATTCCTCTGTGTGTACATGACATACACTTGTGTGTGGGCATGTGCGTGTGCGTGTGCGTGTGCGTGTGCGTGTGCGTGTGTGTGTGTGTGTGTGTGTGTGTGTGTGTATGTGCATATGTGTGGTATTATGTTCCCCCAAAATATTGTGCACCCTAATAAACTTATCTGCGGTCAGAGAACAGGATGGCCACAATATTAAACATGAGGATAGGCAGTGGTAGCACACGCTTTTAATCCTAGCATTCCAGAGTCGGAAATACCTCTGGATCTCTGAGTTCAAGGCCACATTAGAAATAGTCAGGCGTGGTGACACACACCTTTAATCCCAGAAATCCAGACTTTAATCCCAGGGAGTGAAGGCAGAAAGTAGAAAGATACATAAGGCATGAGGACCAGAAACTAGCAGCATTTGGCTGGTTAAGCATTTTGTCTGGTTAAGCATTCAGGCTTTGGAGCAGCACAGTTCAGCTGAGATTTATGTGGATGAGGACTCAGAGGCTTCCAGTCTGAGGAAATAAGACCAGCTGAGGAACTGGCAAGGTGAGGTATCTGTGGCTTGTTCTGTGTCTCTGATCTTCCAGCAGTCACCCCAATAACTGGCCTCAGGTTTGATTTTATTAGTAAGACCTTCTAAGATTCCTGCTACACATATGTGGAGACCAAAGTAGGACTTTGGATCTTTTTCTCTATGACTGTCCATCACATTGCCTTGAAACAGACTTCCTAAAAACTTGGCATTTTGGATGGGCCAGTTGTCCAGCCAAACTTCAGGATCCACCTGCGTGCATCGTCAAGTATTTTATTATATGTGAGCTCTGTGGACTTGAACTCAGAACGCTCTCATATGTCCATCCTAGCTTTGAACTTCTTATTTTCTGTGTTTAACGAGTAGGAGACGTGGAATCCAGGAAACTGGAAAGGAGGCAGTAGGAGAAGGATGAATTAAAGGTGAGGGATTCTATAGTAGAGAAATAAGTAAAATATGAGTAGAGAGGAGAAGTACCAGAGGGTGGAAATGTTTGAACAGGACAGGAGTAGAAGAATGGAAGGTGGTTAAACAAAATGAAAGGACTGTGACAGAGCCACACAGAAACCTACTAACTTGCAAGCCAGTTAAGCATTATAACTGGAGGAGGTACTAGAACACATATGATATGAAGGGAGAGATGGGTACTATGTGTAGAAGGGATTGTATGGAGATTTGGGGGGAAGGAGCAGAGGCTGGGTGAACCAAAACTAAGAATGTATATGCAAGCCTTACAGAAGTCCACTAGCTTATAAAATAACTACAAATTACAACTAAACCAACAGCAAAAAGCAAAAGATATATGGATAGATGTACTCTCCATGAATGTTTGGTGCTGTTCCAAGGAGGTATGGGCTATTAAATAGAAATTTCAATGGCAGCACGGGATACCTCCCTCTGAGTCATTGGTCAGGGAGGCTCAGAGGACTCCAAAATAACACAGGCTATTGTCATTGTTCCTGGTTGACCACCATCACTTGATGGTAAGTTCCTATGACTGAAGACAAAACATTTGTTGGAGGACGTAAAGGAATCAATCTTGAACTGAGCTGCAAAGGTTCTCTATGTTTACAAGTTTTCACGGTGCCTGGAGGTACTATGCAGACCACTGTGGGAGAAAAGACATCAATGATCTGAACAGTGCTGAACCCTGCATGTTACAATATTGACTTTCTAGGCTAGATATGCTAACTGGTGCAATAGTGGGAAGAATGTAATCGATTTCTGATTGTGTCTCAAGCCTCTCCCACTGGAATGAATTTGTAGTTGGTCAAAAGCCCGTGTCTTGGTAAGTCATAAGCCCTAGGCAGGGTTATTCCTATTTTGCTAAATAAATGAGTCTCCTAAACATTTATAATTATATTCATATATCTGTGACACTATTAATTTTAGCCAGAAAAACATTTTACAGTGGGCACTGGTTAATGTAGAAAACTCTTAATTGTTCAAAGTCCTTAGAATAAATGACTATGAATTCCCAGCTGTAAATGTTACATCTATATTGCACTAATCCCTGCCAAAGCTTAAGGGATATCACAGAAGAAGGGCTGAAAAATGTAAGAGGGTAGGTAGGAATGCTGTAAATTCTGGAGCTGACATGGCTACTGTACTCATTATGTCACTATAGGGTCTCAGGCGATAGACCTGCACTAGATCTAGCTATGAAAATTCCAGCTGAGAAGTTATTGGTAACTGATGGCTATTGGGGGAGAGAGAGTTTTCTTCAGGGATGTGGACAATAGTATTTTCTACTCTCTAGTGGGTGGCCCCACACTTGTGTGCATATGCCAGGACAACTGGGGCTCAATGGGATATTTAAAAAAATAAGATAAAGCTGCAAGAAGGTCTTGTGGGAGGCATCTGGACTTTGGAAGTAAATAGAGAAAGGGAAAAATGGGACAGACATGTTCAAAATACATTATACTCATGTGACTTTAAGAACAAATAATAAAATTGACTGCAAAAAGAAATAGAGTTAAAAAAGAGAAGTGGTATAATATTGTAAAGTATTTATAGGTTTCTATTTTTTTCTTCCGAGTTCTGTTAGTTTTTGCTCTTATTTGAAACCCTGATATTGATATATAAACATTCTCAATTTTATATCCTCCTTATAAAATGTCACTCTTCAATCCTCATGAAATCACTATAGTAACAATTACTTTATAGTTTATAGAGTAAATCTTTAATTCATAGTATATTATCTTCAAACAACATTGTTTGCACCTACTATGAAAACCACAGAACATTTTCTGGGTTAATTTCTATTCTTTGTGTAATAATTGCAATATTTTACTTATAGTAAAAACTATACTTCTCAATATATTGCTATGGTTTGTGCTTTAAACAACTGTTTCTGAAAAATAAGAAAAAGAGGCTTATGTAGGTACTGTTACTGATATTTCACAGTAACTTTCTACAAATCCCCACTTTTGCGAAACTCTTCACCCTGTGTCAACCACGTGAATTTCAGCTGGTCACTGTATGGATCCCTTGCTTCATTTCTACACTGGAGAAAGACCAGAAACTCATTTGTGTTTCATCTCTTTATACTTCAACAGATTAATTTGTTGCCTGCTCCTTTCTCTTGGACAAAAGTAAATGTGCTCTATGAACATTTTCCAATCAGTAATGGCTAAAAAAGTCTGTTGTTTAGAAAAATCAAAGTAGATATATCATTATCTTTATCCCTATCTATGAACTAGAAATAAAGTGTATAGAATATTTCAGCCATCATAGGAATATTCTGAGAAGAATATGTGAATATTAAAGATAAAGTCTATTAATAAAATTTATACTTAAAGGGGAGTAAGATGAATGCATTTATGGTGATGGAGAGCTAAAGTCAGAAACATCAGGACAGACCATGAGCTAGCTGCCTGGCCTAGTAGTCTGTTACAGTTATTATTTGTCCAACATATCATCCCAAAATTAAAGCCACAGTAATTATCTGACAGTCTTACAATTTCTGTGATTCAGTAATTCATTAAGGGATTAAGAACAATTCTGGAGTAATTAAGTCTCATGAGTTTTAGTCAGACAATACAGGGAGCTAGCACAGATGGGAGCTGGAGTAAATGGACACAGAAGAATCTAGCTTTTTAATAAACATCAGGTTCCCTTTGCACAGTTTGTCAACATGGGCTGGTGGGAGCTTTTGAAAGAATGGCAGGATCGGGCATATCAGCTGTGCTGTGGTAGGCCTGACAGCTTCAAGCTGATTATTTTCCATAGAGCAAGGTGGA
Source organism: Onychomys torridus (assembly GCF_903995425.1). Lineage (NCBI taxonomy): Eukaryota > Metazoa > Chordata > Mammalia > Rodentia > Cricetidae > Onychomys > Onychomys torridus. The sequence goes on along the minus strand of NC_050461.1, from coordinate 23,640,828 downwards.
AAATGTAACATCCTTTGTGAACTAGTCTCAGAAGCCAGACACTTCTATTATATTTTATTGCTCAGAATGATTATAATAGCTGTCCACAGTCAAAAACAGAAGCACGGGGTCCTTATCTCCATAGAACTTGTGTAACAGACATGTGGATGGGAAAATATTGTGCACATCTTTGGAAAATATGATCTGCCATGCAGTCTCATAAAGAGAGCAGCTTTAAGTAACTTTAAACGGTCATTAGCTAATTATTACAAAGTGTCTTGTTAAGTGAGCACTGAAAAAAAATGACCACTGTAGTTCACCACTAACATCCATGAACACTTTGGACTTTATCAGTTCTGTTAGCCACACAAGAATAAAAGTAACAGGTGACAGACAAAATATTTAAACTGAGGAAAGTATGACGTTATTTTTGTGACTAAGTCACCATTATGTATAATGGAATTTTCTCCAAATTCCCACACTTCTTTCCTTTGGTTTTGTTTGTTTGTTTGGTCTTTTTGCTAAAAGCCACCCAAATAGGTATTAGATGGTTGAGAATTTCCATTGGGATTGTGAGTAATGGAGAGTACCTGTCATAAACCTGTGGTTATTTGTCTGTCTTAGAGAAAAAAAAAAAACATATTTATGTCTGTTGCTAGTTTTTACTGGATAATGAATTTTTATAGATGTTCTATATTAACATTCTAACCAGATATGTGGTTTATAAATATCTTCTCTGTGTCCACATTTTTGTCACATCAAAAATAATCATTGTGAATTTCAGTCTCAGGGCAATGCTTTATTTCATTTCCTTTCCTTTCCTTTCTTTTTTTACTTTATTAAAATACTGAGCTTATTTCACATGTATATTTGCCTCACTACCATTTCAACATCTGAACACCACTATTGCTATGTCCTATCATAACATACCATACATACTTAAAACCAAGTAAAGGGTGGAGCTCCATCCTTGAAAACTAAACAGGCATTTTAGATAACACATTTTTGACAATGGAACCTGGACGACATTTATCAAACACAGTAGGGAAAGTTCTCACTTTGCATTATAAAAAGGGTAGCCAGATATATCCACTGTTGTTACAGAAATTAAGTAAGGCGGAATATTTAAACATTTTCTTCAAGAGACTTCCTCCACTGCCAGAGATCTTGAATAGCCTCCTGGTCAGTCATCCAGAAGCAATTCTTCACATAATTAATGAACTTGGCTTACACTTTGGGAAGAAAACCACCTTTTTCTATACTTGCTTGCATTTTTGCCTTAATGTCTTCTACAGAACTAGGTCCTTTTGGTGTTTTAGCAGGTTTTTTTCCTGTTTTTTGAAAGACTCTTGATCCTTTGATCTTAGTGTTGATGGTTTTAAGTTGGTTTTTTTTTTCCATTTTGGTTTGATTTTTGTGCATTTTTGGCTGGGGTATCTTGTACAGGTTTCTTCACTGGAACTTTTTCTTCAGCTTCCTCATCATCAAAATCATCATCATCTTCATCATCCTCATCATCTCATCAAGTTTTACTTTTTTCTGCAGAACCTTGTTACCACCTCCAGGAGCAGATCATTTTCTAGACATACTTAAGACTTTGACATCCTCCTCATCTTCATCTTCTGACTCTGCATCTTCCTGTACAGCTACTAGGTGCTCTCCATGAATGTGCACAGGCCCTGAACCACATTTCAACCTTAAGACCACAGGTGGTGTAACTTCAAATTCCTCAAGAGAAACTGTTGGTTGTACAGACGTTTTTGAAGTTGCCAGTGTTGCTTTAATTGGACTGCCTTCATAGTTCATTGCTTCTGCCTCTGTGATGTGTGTAATTCATCTTTTGCCCTGCCCCTAAACTAACTGTTCTTAGTGACAACTGGTGCTCATTCTCATCATTATCCACCTTAGAGTGATAATCCTTGTCAGTGTTTAGTTCACAACTGAAAAGGTAGTTCTGAGGCCTGAGAGGGCTCATGTCCATGTCCATGAGTCTTCCATGAGGTGGAGGCAGGCACTTTGGTGTGAGAGAGGTCGGACGGAGGAAACTGCCTAATGCTCCTCAGAACAGACACGAAGGACAGAATCACACCAGCATTTTTTATGTTCTTACAAGTGTTTTGTGTTTTCTCTTCTTGTTTAGATCTTTAATATAGTTTGCTCCATAATGTTTCGTAAAGCTGTTACCTTTTCCCTGATGTGCAGTTTGGGTTACCTTTGTTCAAAATTAGTTGACTAAATATGAATGGATTTATTTCTTTATTTTCTACTTGGTAAATATAAGTTGGGTAAGGATGGATGGTACTCAAAAAAAAAAAAAGGAAGGAAGAAAGACAAAGAAAAATAGAACCTCTAAATAATCAGTCAGTGAAACTAATGTTATCTATACTTCCATGTTTATTTCAGCATTATTCACAATACCCAAGATACCAAAAACAAAGCAAAAAACAAAAAACAAACAAACAAACAAAAAAACCCTAAGTATCTGTTGATGGATGAATGTGAAAACACATTGTGGAATTTAACACAGTGAAATATTTTTTAGCCTAAAATGAGAATTTGCACAATATACATACATAAACTTGCAAGAAACTCTGCTAAATAAAACCAGTCAGACACATATTGTAACCTGCTACATGATCTGACATTTATGTGGAATCTATAAACTGCTGAATCTCTAGAAGCAGAAAGTAGAGCATTGTTTTCAAGGAATAGAGTAGGAAGAATGGAAGAAATGAAAAGCCGTTGGACAAATGATAAGAAGATTCAGTTATGTAGGTTAAATATTTTCCAATGATCCACTGTGAATCACAATGACTGCGGTCATGAATGTTTTGCTATATTAAAGGATTAAAAAAATAGAAACAGTCCATAATCTTTGTTGCTAGAGGGGCCACAGGAATTATGGTGAACTCCATGGGCCATGCTGGGCTGGCCTGGCTCTCACTGATCCTGGAATATCTGATCCTGCCTCTTGCTGGCCACTGCAACAGGAGAGTTGGCCTTGACCCTCACGAGAGAGGAGAGAGCTGCCTCCCCTGCCCCCTGCACCTGCCCTCCCTGCACTCAGGAGAGATGGTCCCTCTCCTGATCACTGTGTGGAAAAGCTGGCCCCAATGGCATGGGCCTAGGAGAACTGCCTCTGTCCCTCCAAGGAGTGGGGTGGCCTGGACTGAGCAGCTCAGCTACCACCAGACCCACATCTTGGACCTTAGGTGGGCCCACCCGAACATCTACCCCATCAGGCGCCTGCTGGAGTTTGTGAAGGTTTTGATCCTGTATAACAATACCCGCAGTATCTCCATGACTCAGAGCAACAGCAGGATAATCTAGAGGAATTTGGGTAGGGTCCAGTGATGATGGTGTGCCAGAGGTCTTGAACCAGACCAATGACTCATTGCAATAAAGATTTGAGGGTGGGGCTGACTGGACAAAATAATACACTGCCTGACACACTGCAGCTCCTGATTCCACTAGGATTAGCGGAGAGGAGCTGGAGAGGTGGGAAAGAGAGGTGGCTTTTTATTTTGTTTTTAATTAATTTTTTTAGGGGGGAATGCTGCAGGGGTGAGGGGTGGATATGGAGGGACTAGGAAGTAATCAGGATTGGGGTGCATGATGTAAAATTCCCAAAGAATCAATAAGGAACTATGTTACAAAACATTAAAAAGATCAAAGCTGGGTGGTGGTGGCGCACACCTGTAATCCCAGCACTAGGGTGGCAGAGGCAGGCAGATCTCTGTGAGTTCCAGGCCAGCCTAGGCTATAGAGAGAATTCCATGAAAGGCGCAAAGCTACACAGAGAAACACTGTCTCAAAAAAAACAAAACCAAAAACCAAACCAAACCCAAACAAAAACCAAAACAAAACAACAACAACAACAAAAAATTAAAACAGAAAAAATCAGTAGCCTTCAATTCATATGCTTAAATGACAAATGAAGTGAAGAAAATATAATCAGTGATAAACTACCTTTCACAATAGTGACATCAACATAACACTAACCAAGAAAATGAAAGCCTTGTTCATAAAAATCTTAAGAAAAAAGAAATTGAAGAAGATATCAGAAGATGGAAAGCAAGCACATGGTCATGGATCAGAATTAACATAGTAAAATTGGCCATCCTCCCCAAAGCCACAGATTCAGTGCAACCCCACCGAACTTCTAACACATTTCTTCATAGAACTTGAAAGGACAGTTTTCAGCACACACCACCACCACCACCACCACCACCACCACCACCACCACCACCAATAACAACAACAACAAAATAAGAATAGATAAAATGATAAAAAAGCTGCTGGATATCTTAGCATCCCTGATCTCAAATTGTGCTTCAGAGCTACAGTAATAAAAAAAAACAGCATAGTATTGACATAAAAACAGACATACTGATCAATGGAATTGAATTGAAGATTAAGACATAAGTCTATACAACCATTGACACCTGGTATTTTAAAAAGAAGCCATCAAAAATACACACTTGAAAAATGACAACATCTTCAACAAATGGTGCCAGTCAAATTGGATGACTGAATATAGAAGAATGAAATAGATGCATACTTATCACTCTATAAAAACAACAACAACAACAACAACTCAACTCCAAATGGACCAAAAACCTTCAACATGAACTGTACACACTGAATACAACAGAAGAGGACAGTCTTGAACTCCCTGGCACAGGAAAAGACTTTCTGAATGGAACACCAATAGTATAGACACTAAGAACAACAATGAACAAACAGGACCTCATGAAACTGAAGAGTTTCTCTATGTCAAAGGACACCACCATACAAACAAGAGTACAGAAAGGAAAAATATTTTTATCAACTACACATCTGATAGGGGGATAATACTTAACATATCTACCCCCCCAAAAAAAAATGAAAGAAAGAAAGAAAGAAACTGGATATCAAGAAAACAAATAACCAAATTAAAACATGGGGTACATATAAACAGAAATTTCAGGAGGAAACACAAATGACTGAGAAGCACTCAAAGAAATGCTCAACATCTTTAGTAATCGGGGACATGAAGAAACATCAAAACTACTTTAAAATTTCATGTCACATTAGTCAGGGTGGCCAAGATCAATAAAACAAATGATAACTCATTGTGGGAGTATGCAGAGTGAGGGGAATATTCAACCACTGCTGGAGGGAATCCAAACAGATACAGCCACTGTGATATTAGTGTGATAGTTCCTCAGGAAGCTGGGATTCTGTCTACCTCAAGATCCAGCAATACCACTCTTGTGCATATGCCCAAAGGACACCCCAACCAACTACAGACATATTTGCTCAACATGTTCATTGCTGGTGGGTTGATCTCACTAGGAAAGAGAAATAGAGCAGAGAGCTATGGATGGATGGATGGGGGAGTGGAATAGGAGGATCAAACAGGTGGGGGATTGAAGGAGGCAAAATAGAAATATGGAGGGGGCCAGATAAAACTAAGGGTCATGTGTAGGGTTATATGCAAACCCAATATAGTAGAAGCTTCTGTATATGTGTATGTATATGTACATGTACATGTACATGTATATGTGTGTGTGTATGTATGTATGTATGTATGTATGTATGTATGTATGTATGTATGTATGCAGGTGATCGAATCCCCAAGTAACAGAGAAAACAGTATCCCAGCTGGACATCCCTTGTCACCAAGTAATGTTTCCAGTACTGAGACTGGGTTACATCTAATTGAGGTGTTGTTCAAAGGGGTCCCATAGTAACCCCCCAAACAGCATAGGCTGTGGGCAAGTCTATTGGTTGTACTCCACAAACTGAAGATAAGGGCCTATTGTTGAAGACAATACCTACACCACTCATTGACCACAAAGAAGCTGAGCTGGTGCCTACCTATAGCCTTCATCCCTAGGGACTAGTGTTCATGATACTGGAAGGTACTGTGTATACTACCAAAGGAGTAACATAAACACCAAACCAGCTACAAAGCCTTCTGTTAGTAGTGATCACCTTCCTTCAAGATGTGCTAATGCAATAGTGGCATAAAACTTGTGGGTATGACCAATCACTATCTGATTAGATTTAAGGCCAAGTCCATGAGATGTAACTCACCCACAACACTACTCTGGGGTGATATAATTTTCTTCTTTTTCTTTTTTTTTTCAGAGCTGAGGACAGAATTCAGGGCCTTGCACTCGCTAGGCAAACGCTCTACCACTTAGCTAAATCTCCAACCCTTTTTTTCTTCTTTTTTTACTCTTTGCTTTTCTGGCTTTTTGGGGGGACCAACCATCCAACTTCCAAATAAAACACACAGAGAGACTTTTTTTTTCTGAGACAGGGTTTCTCTGTGCTGTTTTGGTGCCTGGCCTGGATCTCACTCCATAGACCAGGCTGGCCTCGAACTCATAGAAATCTGCCTGACTCTGCCTCCTGAGTGCTGGGATTAAAGGTGTGCGCCACCATCACCCAGCAGAGAGACTTTTTCTTAATTATAAATGCCCAGCCTTACCTTGGCTTGTGTCTAGCCAGCTTTTCTTAACTTTAAGTTATTCCATCTAGCTTTTGCCTCTGGGATTTTTCCTTTTCTTACTTCTGTAATCTTATTTTCACTCTTACTCCATGGTTGGCTGTGTAGCTGGGTGGCTGGCCCTTAGCATCCTCCTCTCCTTGTTCTCTTGCTCTTTTTCTCCTCCCAATTTTTTTCTCCCATTTATTCTCTCTCCCTCCATACCCACCAATCCTTTCTCTTGCCTTGCTATTGGCCGTTCAGCTCTTTATTAGACCATCAACTCTTTTAGACAGGCACAGTAACACAGTTTCACAGAGTTAAACAAATTCAACATAAACAAATGTAACACATCTTAAAATAATATTGTACAACACTGGGGGCCAAGAACCTGAGGCTAGATAGGTAAGGGACCTAGGAGAAAATGAAATACTACTTTTCTTCTAAAGGAATGTAGCAATAAAATGTATCCCAATTACATTCTGCTATATTCATACATCAATGCTTTGCTCTGCTATCATCAGAGAAGCTTCCTCCTGCAGTAGATGGGAGCAAATATGGAGACTCTCAGCCAGGCAATTTTCAGAGAGTGGGAGATCTTAGAATACTCAGTTCTAAATGGAATATCTGTGTTAAATTCTTCCCTCAGCATTCAGGGAACCCTATGGAAGAGGAAGTCAGGAGATTCTAAGATGCAGAGGGGATGGAGGACACCAAGGAAACAAGACCTTCTAAGCACAGTGGGACCTATGCACATCTGAACTCACAAACGCTGTGGCAGCATTCACAGGTCCTGCAGGCAAGGAGGTGTGTGTAAAATGGGATAACAGCACCAAGGGAAGTGGTCACAAGGCCTTATCCCAAACTCAGAAGCTATCTCCAATGGCTAACCATTCCCAAACAAAAACTTAATTTTCTCTGACGGAGTCTCACGGGAACACTTTACATTTTCTAAGAAATAAGGTCAAAGTGGCAGCAGATGTGGTGTCCTTTCTAAGATGGCACCTGTTGGTACTATGTTTGAAGTTTGTGTCCTCATACAGCAGAGGAGAGAGAGCATGCTACTACTTCAGGGCCTTTTGTAAGTTTCCTGAGTAACCTTTGAGTGTTCATGTTGATGATTACGTTCTCACATATTAGGCAACGCATTCTGAACACAGCAGAGCTCAGACTTCTTGTCATTATAACAATAAATACCATCATTTTAAAGACACTATTTTGTTCTAGGTGCTTAACTATACATATATTTTAACATAAAAAGGCTTTATTTGCAGGGGTGCAGGAATTTAATCAAACAAGTCAAATCCCTTATTATCTTCTGACTCCTTGGACTTCCTTCTCTTCTCTCATCTCCTCTGCTGCAGCAGGAGCAGAACCAGCAACAAGAGCTGCAGAGCCAGGGGCAGCAGAAACAGCCACAGCCACACCATCAGGCACACTGGCAAGTTTGCCAACACCCTGGGCGATGACATCCTCAATGTTTTTTTTCCATTCAGCTCACTGATGATCTTCTTAAGCCTGTCATCGTCCACCTAGATGTCCATGCTGTGTAGTATCTTCTTATTGTTTTTGGCACTAGGAGAGGAGTTGCCCCCAAAGGCCTCAAGCAAATATAAGAGGCAATGTAGCGCATGTTGGCTGCTATGGACAGGCCTCATGTGTGCGACCTTGGCGGTGTCAGGCAGTTAAAGGAAACTTAAAAATATTCTCTATTGAAAACCTTATACAGCAGGAATAATTATATATGTTTAACATTAAGGAGCCTACGTCTCCCAAAGATTGTATGTATCAACCAAACTCACCTTGTTTAATGGAACTTACCTGTGACTGGTATTTTTTATTTCAAAGCCCTGGATCCTCCCATCATACTTCACTACTAAAGATCAATGTTTGCATATTTTGTTCTTCTCTAGTATTTATCAGCTAATAATAGTAGCAGTGTTCTACTCAACGTGGAATGATTTTATACATAAATCTCAGTTTTAAATACTGCTTCATCACTGACTGTTGACAAGAGGCACAGGTGTGCATTAGTACTTGAGAACTGATCGAACCCTAATAGAAGAAATGTTTGGCATTTTAGATTTGAAAACATGAATTTCGATCCAATGGTTTTTCTTCACTAGTTTGTAGGAGTGTGTGTGTGTGTGTGTGTGTGTGTGTGTGTGTGTGTGTGTGTGCGCATTCATACTTCAGGGATTCTTTATTGTTTTAAAAATGATTTTCTTTTGTATGTCATAAAGTTGAACATTTGGGGACTTATTCAACCATTTATAATAGGATCCAGAGGAACTTAAAGCAAGTATCGGATAGCCCCCAAATGATACTTCCTGTAGGAAAGGTCAGAACCTCACAGTGATTATCATTGAACCATAAAAGACAAACAAGTTTGCACAGCTCTGCTACATCTTGGCTCAGTCCAATTGCAGCCCTGCTGAGAATGGTACAATGAAAAGCACAGCTGACACAGGCTGCAAGGAACTATTCTCACTGGGTACTTTTCTTCTTTCCTGTCATTGTTTTGGGTTTGGTTTTCCTTTGTAGGAAAAGTCAAATATAAAAATACATTCATTTACTAGTGAAACACAAACATGCTACCAAGCCAAATTTGAGTGTGATGATATTTTTTTTATAAACTCAAAACAAAGACTAAATGAAAATAAAAACACTTGTTTTTCTGAGCTAACACATGTTAATATGTTGGACAAGGTGGTAGGACTCATAAGCCAATTTTGGCTGAGTATGCTGGGAGACATATATAAAGATGTTGACATATCAAAAAAAAAAAAAAACAACCCTCAATCTTTCTGTGGAAATATACTCCAACTTCCAATAATCTCTGTATTTTGGATCCTAACAGTATTAAAATTATTTGCTTTTTCTAACTTAGTGAAACAATGTAAGAAGCCACAGAAAGTAATTAGTATGTTCTATTCAGCTGACATTGTTTAAAAAGTACAACTTGTCTAGGCTCTAGGCCCAGGGGCACAAGCAGTTGCAGGCCAGCAGGTAGGATTCCTACAGGCAGGCCTGATTACCACCATGCCCCACCAGACCCTATAACCTACAATGCTCAATCCACCCCCAAACTCAACCATCCTCCAAGAGCACAGCTACTCCCTGAGATACAGACTCCGCCAGCTCTGATTGGACCAAGAGCTCCAATTGGACCAAGAGTGGCTTCCTGAGACAAAGACACCATTTGTACCAATTGGAGGAAGAGATGGGTAGATGCCAGTGCAAGAATACACTCAACAACATAAAGAGTAATGTGGCACCACCAGAACCTCTAAGTTCTACCTCAGCAAGACCTGAACATCCCAAAGTAGAAGAAACAGAAGAAAATGACCTTAAATATGACTTTAAGATGCCTTTAAAGAGAAAATAAAAAAATCCCTTAAAGAAATGTCAAGCAAAAAATTTGAAGAAATCAGTAAGCCCCTCAAAGAAAGCCAAGAAAACCAAGAAAAAGCCATTAAACAGGTGAAGGAAACAGTTCAAAATCTGAAAATTGAAATAGAAACAATGAAGAAGGCACAGACAGAGGGAATGCTGGCAATAGAAAATATGAGTAAATGAGCAGGAACTACAGATATAAGCATAACTAACAGAATAGAGGAGATGGAAGACAGAATCTATGGCATGAAGGATACAATAGAGGAAAGAGATTCATCAGTCAAAGAAAATACTGAAGCCAAAAATGTCATAGTACAAAATGTCCAGGAAATCTAGGACACCATGTAAAAGTCAAACATAAGAATAATAGGGATAGAAGAAGAAGAATACTAACTCAAAGGCACAGGAATATATTCAATAAAATCATAGAAGACAATTTTCTCAATCTGAAGAAGGAAATCTTATGAAGATACAAGAAGATTACAGAACATCAAATAGACTGAACCCCAAAAATAAGTCCCCTTGCCACATAATAATCAAACCAATAAACATAAACAATAGAGAAAAATATTAAGAGCTGCAAAGGAAAAAGTCCAAGAAACATATAAAGGCTGACCCATCAGAATAACACCTGACTTCTCAATGGAGACTCTGAAAGCCAGAAGGTCCTGGACAGATGTAATGCAGACACTAAAAGACCATGGATGCCAGCCCAGATTATTATACCCAGAAAAACTCTCAATTACCATAGATGGAGCAAACAAAATATTCAGTAATAAAACAATATTTAAACAATACCTATCCACAGATCTAGTCCTACAGAAAGGACTAGGAGGAAAAAAAAATCCAACCCAAGGAAGTTAGATGCACCTGTGAAAACACAGGCAATAGATAATCCCAAACCAACAAATCCCAAAGAAGGGAAACACACAACACTACCATCAAAAATAACAGGAATTAACAATCACTGGTCATTAATATTCCTTAATATTAAAGGACTCAATTTGCCTATAAAAAGACACAGACTAGCAGAATGTATATGAAAACAGAATCTATCCTTTGGCTGCATACAGGAAACACACCTCAACTTCAAAGACAGATACTACCTCATTGTAAAAGGCTTGGAAAAGTCTTTCCACTCAAATGGACTTAAGAAGCAAGCTGGTGTAGCTATCCTAATATCTAACAAAATAGACTTCAAACTAAAATTAATTAAAAGACATCTATCCCTAGTATATGAGCTGGCTTTCTGGATTCTACTACCTTTGGTGGGACATCTTCCTTACCCCTGATAAAGTGGGGAGGGTCTAGGTCCTGCCTCAACTGAATGTACTAGGCTTTGCTGTCCCTCTATGGGAGAACTTACTCTGTTTGAGGAGGGCATGGGGGAGGGGATCTGGAGGATGGATGAGAGGGTATCTGTGATTGGTATGTGAAATAAATAAAAAATTTAAATAAAAAAATTATAAAAGTAAAAAAGTACAACTTAATGAGTTGTACATACGTACAATAGAAAGTTAAATAAATATAAATCACATTAATATTTGCATAATATTTGTTAATATTATACAATATTTGATCTGATTTAATATAATCTATCAAATCACAGAGTCATTTCACTTGGTCTATACAAGCTATATTATTTGCCTCTTGCTTCAATGTCTCCCATAATTCACTGATTTAAAACAACTTATACTAGGCCCTCTGCATATGGGAGACAGTTGTGTAGCTTGGTCTGTTTGAGGGGCTCCTGACAAAGGGATCCTGGTCATGAGCTTGTGGGTTGGCTACCTACCAACTCCACGGTTCCCCAGAGTGTTCTTGAGTGGGAGTAGTAGGAAATATTAGATAGAAGAGTTTAAAGTCTGGAGATAAACAGGTAGAAAATACAAAATAGACTCAAGAGGATCTGGAACCTATTCCAATGGGCCCTGACTGTCTCTGGCCTTGGTATTTTTAAAAATGCCAAGGGGTGGAGCAAAAGTCCTCCCCCAGCACAGCCAAGTGCAGACTATCTCAGACAAGTGCACTCAGGCCCATGGTCCAATCATCCTCTCTATGCAGACCTGCTGGGTAAAACCACTAGGAACCTGAAAATGGGCTCCCACATGGGGCTTTTGGAGCCCAATACCTATGGTGGGTCTTCTTGCTCAGCCTTGATGTCGGGGAGAGGGGTTTGGTCCTACCTCAGCTGAATGTACCAGACTTTGCTGACTCCCCATGGGAGGCCTTTCCCTTTCAGAGGAGGGGTGGATGGTGGGTGGGTGGAGGAAGTCTGGGGGGAAGCGGGAGGAGGGATGAGAGGGTGATCTGTAGTTGGTACATAAAATGAATAAAAAAATTTCTTAAATAAAATAGGCCAAAAAACTTATACTTAAAGGACATCAGAATATATCAATCTAAAACATTGTATTTCGGTGCCTTAATTATTTTTAACAGAAAGCAAAAAACACTATGTGCAAGAAGCTCTCTCTGATATCTGTCTTTCTTCCTAAAATCAGAATATAAATTCAGGATGAGAAAAATGTCTTCCATGTACTAGGAAAAAAAAAAAAAAAAGGATTCTGAACTTGTAAGTAGGGAATTGCTGTGAAGACTAATCCATACAGGCAAATTTAATGAATGCACTATTTATACCCATATTTTTCCTGGTCACTTTTCCCAAATTTACTTTGATCCCAAACCCCATTTTTCTTTCTCTTCCCTCACTATTATGTGCCAGGCATTAAGTTATTCACAGTTCATAATTAACAATATGAAATAAACAGTATAGATTGGTTACTTTATTATATAATATTTTGATCTATCACTTTGATCTTTGTAATTAAATATGCCTTAATTGTTTAATTGTGTGTCTTAGGCAGGATGTATTGAACAGTATATCTGATAACTGAGACTTTAAAAATCAAGCAATGAGTTTTATAAGAATGAGGGAAGGATAGAAAGTCTTACATGAACGACAGACCATGTATCTTGAACTCACTCTGCCCACAATATATCTTTACCCTGTTATGCATCACATGTAATTACAAGTGACCGGCCTTACTGGTCTGTAATAATAAGCAAAAGGAACTAGAAACTCAGATACAGTTACATCCTTATCAAAGTTACTCTAGTCAGCAACGCTAAGACTTAGTTTCAACAAAAGGCAGTGAAGTTGATATTTTGGACACAGATGACATCGAAGAAGTAACAAATGAGAAATTCTTTCATAGTAAAAGACTTCAGGTATTTCAGTTACAATTAAGTTAACAAAACCTTATTAAGTTAATACATAGTCTGGTGAGGGTTTATTCACTAAAAATGGTCTATTTAGTTCTTTCCATACACCATATGTTAGAAGTGAAAAATGATCATCTTGTGCCAGTGTCAAATTCAATATTCTTTTGGTCATTGTAGTTTTGTCTCCCATCATAGAAGTCAGAGTCAAGAATATCGGAGAAGTCAAATGTAGATTGCTGGGAAGAAGAGCAAGACAAATGAGCCACTTATGGGATATTTTCTAGGGCTAATGAGGCCAAGGAAGAAAGACTATGGCTTTTTGGGTTTTGATAGAAATAGTTACTATCTGAACCCTTAGATTGCATTAAAAAGATATTCACTACTAAACTAAGCACAGAAACATAATGCTACCTAGGTATGCTAGGAAATATTTAGTGAAGACATTAATATTGTTGTTCTTAATCTATTTGGAGATCCCAGCCAAGTGGCTTCTTTGCTCAATTTTATCCTCACAGTGTTTTAAGAGCACTTCTATCCCATTGGAAAGAAGACAAAGCTACAAACAAATAAATAAATAAATAATACAAATTTAGAAGAAACAATAAAAATAGTCCACATACAAACATGCCCTCATCATTTGGCCAGACTCCAGGTTATCTTTGTTGGGACCCTGCAAAGTCATTTTATTAGCAATGTAGACAATCTGAAGCAATCTGGGGTAATGTTGAAACAATCAAGGAAAAGTGTTTGGCACATAGTCAATTGTTAATTGTTTTACTGTGCTGGTAATAAGCTTCTACACATGGTTCTTTTAACAATTTTACTTCCTGAGAAGCCTATGAGTTTTTATTCTCTTAAATATGAAATCACTCAACTTTGATTATTTTATTTGCTACTGAACTCATTCTCATGCATTTGTCCATGGCATATAAACAAAAACCCTCATTTAAAAAAAATCTACCTTCACTCTTTCTAACAATCTCTATTTTTTCTATCTCTGTCTGAAAATCAAATGTGTTACCTTAACTGCACTTTAATGGGCAAATGTCTCTAAAAGACCAGGTTTCCAGGCAACCAAGCAGAGATTAAGGCCAAGACAAAAAAAACAGTTCTTTACTTCAATTGTCACAGTAAAAAGGATTCCTTCATAATGCATTAATGCCCACAGAACTGGCATAATATTTGATTTAATTTTTCATACTGTATCATCAAAAACATTTCTTTTCAAATAACCAATTTTTTTCTGGTTATTGTTTGATTTTTTTCTTCCTCTTTTTTAAAGCAATATATTACTAAATTTGTTGATCTTTAATTCACCCTAGTTTAAAATGTAGTTTAAAAAATATTCTGTTCCAGTCATTGCTGTCTTCTGTGTATGAATAGTATATTCTGACAATCATATTCAGAACCATCATGGAAAAATGGAGAGTTTTGGCTGACAAGGCAGTGTGTAACATTTATACAACTACAGGTATTATAAACATAGAGAGATCACAATCACTGTCAGTGTTACTCCTTTCTTTTACATGTTAAGGGTTTCTAAGAACTCACTTACTGTGACATAGTATAGGAAGACTATTGACAGGCCTGAAAAACGCTTCAGGTAGAAACACATCAGGCATGTTGACAGCTGTTTATAACAAAGCATCATTTTATGCCATTTGGTGCTAAATGGTGAAGTTCAGAGTCACGAACCTGTTGATTCCTGAATGATCACATGGATTAATCTGGACCATATAAAGAATGCAGAACCTTACCACCAAAATTGTGTATGTACTTACGTGACATAAAATTTTGCATTAAGTAACTTTTGTTTAGAACATTGAATGCATCTTTAACAGAAGCAAAACAGAGTTTATTCCCTGGCAGCAAACAGAGCCAATTTATTCTAAGTATCCAATTAAACTACAATGACCAATGCTTCTTAGCAACTTCAGTTTTTACTGGAATTAAAAAAAAAATCTTACTGAAGATACTGATTAGAGGAGTGTGACTTCTCAGTCACTGTTTCATTCAGTAGGAGATTAAATCTAGACCTTGAGATGAACATCAGTGATTTTACAATAATACAGATCAGTAAAAGCTAGGGTATGAGAAGACTATAGCAGAAGAAGATAAAGAAGCAGAGAAGAGTAAATGGAGATCACTTGCATTCCTTCATGAGGTCTAGTTTCTAAGGAGTATGGGGTGCAGAATCTCATTACTTTGGACCAGCTTGTCCAAGAAGAAAACGGAAGTGGGCAGAGATAATGGGAGTCACAGACTAGGAAGCAGAGAGTCAAATAGTGAATTCTGATCCCAGAAACACTAGTTAAAAGGAAAGTATTGAAGCAGGATTTTGCAAAGCTTGTAAGAAAGATGTAAAGCACCTTCAGAACATCTTTGATACAGACTGTGTACTGTGGGAATTGTTCACATATGCAAAAGATGAAAGGCAGTCAAGAAAACCAAGTCAAGTAATCCATTATTTCAGCCTTGCAGAAAATGAGATTAAAAAGTGTGCATCAATATTTGGTACTGGAAGAACACATTGTTAGGGGAGGGTCTGAGAACCAGGGCACCTCATTATTGTGGACACAAAGGCAAAAATATCTTTCAGTTTCTGAATGAAGAAAATATATAAGTTGATATTGGCAGGGACTCAAGAATATTTCTAGTATATTACATATGATATCAAGGCTATCTATATAATAATATGCATATATATTTCCTGTCCTGTGAACAGGTGTATATATTCCATATTGTTACATGGCATTGACTGTAAGAACACCTTTGAATTCCTAGCTGTCATCTCAGGTAAAGTCGTTTTATTCTATTCAGATGAAGTAATTAATTTCTACTATTATCTTCTACTTTGATTTGGGGCCCATAACTTGGGTATTTAAAGACATCTCAGTTCACATATTTGTTCCTCCTTATGTCTTCTATACCTTTGCTTTCTTTTGTTGCTCATGCATTCACACTGAAGCTCTTTCTAAAAGCTCTTATAGACAGTGTTGACATCCCTTCATCT
Organism: Onychomys torridus; assembly: GCF_903995425.1. Lineage (NCBI taxonomy): Eukaryota > Metazoa > Chordata > Mammalia > Rodentia > Cricetidae > Onychomys > Onychomys torridus. The sequence goes on along the minus strand of NC_050461.1, from coordinate 23,624,740 downwards.
TAACACTGGCGTATGTTTACTGTATCTTGATTATTTAGTTTGATGGATTTTCAAATCTAAATGCGGCAAATGATAATTGGTTGAAACCTTAGCCATTGAGTAGTATATTATAGGCTTCTGAGTCTTTTATATGCAGGCATCTTTTGACATCACATCATTGAAGCAATCATAGCATTGTGTCATGACTGTTGAATGGGAACAAAGCTCTCTTTCTCCACTTAGCCTGTTGACTTCTAGGGATGTGGAGTGATGCACAGTTCCTTGTAACTGCTGAGGGTAGGAATTTGGATCTCATCAGATCTCTACTGATGTCACTTTGGCAGGTAGATGATACTGTCTTATAATTATCCCTGATGTGTCAATTGTCACAAGGGTTGAGGTATGCAAACTGCCTCTTCACTGTTCAGTGGACATGAAGACGATGCCCCCCATGAGCCTCTGGATACCTGTGGGGTCCTGGCCCCACCGGGAACTTAGGTCACTTGTGAAGAGGTGTCCTGGAACCCAGTAAAGGTAAGTGTGCTCTGCTTGACAGTTCCCCAGCCTCCCTCTTATCCAGAGACAAGCAGATGCAGTGGGGAGTAAAGTCAAGTAAGAATTCCTTTATTCCTTTAGGCAGTAAGCCTCTTTTATAGCAAAAACCTCAGAACCCTAGGAGGGGGTGAACCAACCAATCATTTTAAAGGTCACCCTATTTACAAATTGTTTATGCACTGACATCATCTCCTGATTTTAGTATCTTATCTCAGCATAAACAACTTGAGCTAACTTCCTTCCTCACCATTTGTCTCTAATCTCCATACACACAACTCAAGCTAATTTCCACTCCACACTATCCTTTGCATCTACTCTCTGCATAAACAGCTTAAGCTAACTTCCTCTGACACCATCTTTGTAGTTCATGTATGCCCCACATGTACTACGCTCATGATATGCTACTAAATTACATATTTCATGTTAGTAAATTTAACATATAGCTTAGGAGAGGAGACATTTTTCTCTTAGTATAATCTAGAAAACTGGTTATTGTTTTGAATTTTGTGAAATAGGGAAAAAGTATGTGCGATTATCAGTGGTGATAGTTGTGTCATTATGTAGAGAAAGAGGTTGTCGGACACTCTATCACTTTCTGAAGGCTCGCTTACCAGGAACTTTTTAGGAGCTTTCCTGTGAACAATAGGAAAAATACATCTATCTTCCCAGAAATAGGAGTCTTAATACAAAGCAGCTGAAAACTCAACAGAGCTTCAAGGACAAGTGAAGCTATGACAGAAAATCTAATGTGTGTCTTTAGGGTCTCCAAGGACAGGATGAGAAATTACCTTCCATATAAGAAACTTGCTAAAGAAGTAATTAAACTCCAAGCAAACCTTAATATCAATGAATATTAAAATTCATTCTTCTTTTAAAGCAAGTTCTCTTCAAAGATCAATAATATTGGAACTTTGAAGGCTAGTCATTATTTTTAATTAAAAATAAAAGTTACAAATGAGCAACACTGGAAATGAGAGAGGCAGAATCACTACAAATTCCAGAGCAAGAAAACACAAAGAGGCTATTATAAAGTACCTTTACACCGCATGTTCAAATACATGGATACAATGCACCAATTCCTTAAAAGAAGCCACCTGCCCAAACAAATTTTACAGTGACAAAACACTGACCTTCACTGTAGGGGACAGAGAAGTTGCCTTCTATCTCTCTAGAAAAATTTTAATCAGAAAAATCTGAAAAGTGGCTTGTATTTTTTGTATATATTTTTTTTTTTTGTGATACAGTTTCACTTTTAGGTCCAGAGTGCCAAGTGATTTATTATGTATCCCTGATCAGAGTTCCTCCTGCCTTTCCCTTCTAATTGTTGGGGTTACAAGTGGGAGCCACTATGCCACACTCAGAATTTAACAACTGATAGATATGAACTGCATGCAGTAAAAGTCTCTAAATAAATTGCTGAATATATAAAACCAGAATTTATTTAGCACCACACTGTGGGTGCCTATAACTAAACCTATTGACCCTAGTTCCATAGTATATTTCTTGTTACACCTCAAAAACTTAAAGAATCTATATTATTTACATGGAATCATGGATTTAGATGTCCATATCCCTCGCCACACCGTGACGGCACTGAAACGAAGAAAAAGGGTACAGGGTTACACTGAAACAAGGCACTTTCAACTTAATAGAGAAACTAGATTCCTCTCCCCCCCAAACTCTTTGATTAGTATTACATGGACTTCCCCCCTTCTGTTTTACTTAGATTTCTCAGACCTGGTACTGAAGAATATAGTAATCATTAGTTATTTATATTTGAAACAGTTCTTCAGGGAGAGCCTATGCAATTTCACCTGTGGGATTGTTAACTAATTGTTTTTATTTTGCTCTTTGACAATGTCATTCATTGACATGCTGCGTATTAGTCATTTTCATCCTCATTACTCTGGATCATCCCTTCTCTCCCACTGAAACCCCTTCTTTCCAACAAGTACACTCCTACTTTGACCTTTTACATTTTTTTACACTCTAATACAGTAGTTCTCAACCTGTGGGTCATAACCCCTCTGGGAGTCATACAACCCTTCATAGGGGTCACCATTGGAAATATCAGATGTTTGCACTATGACTCATAACAGTAGAAAAATTATAGTTATGATTTAACAACTAAAATAATTTTATGGTTGAAGTCCACCATAACTTGAGGAACTGTATTAAAGGGCCATGGCATTAGAAAGGTTAATGTAAGATTAATGATATTTGTTTGTATAAGCATGGGTGAGAGGTTATTTGCTAGAACCTGGACAATATGTCAGTGGCTTCACCATCGAAGAATATGATGCCCTGTCCCCACGCACCTTTAACTTTCCTTAATCCTTCAGTGAGGGGCAAGGTATTATGATTCCCCTCCTCAGTGCATGATGAAGTGGTGACTATTCCAGGCTTGTGCAGGAAACCCCAGCTGCAGCAACACCATGAGTACAATGGTCATGCCCTACACATAACACACTGCTTCACAGCATTCCTCTCCAACTTACATTCGTTCCGCCTACTCCTATGTGACATTTCCTCATCCATGGAGGGAGGGATAAAAATATCCAATTTAGGGCTCAGTATCCCACAGCCACTTTTTCTCTGTACCTTAGCCAGATTTGCTTCTCTGTATTAACCCCACCCCCTGAAAAGAAGGTGCTTCTCTGGTAAAGGCCAAGAGCAACATGGATTTTACAACAAGGTTAACACTGAGGTCCTAAGTCTTAGCAATCTCCTTAACTTGTTTAAAAAAAAATTATAACAAAATTTTCTGAGTTTATCATGTTAATGTGAATTTATAAATCTTTAAGTGTCATAAACAGAAATGGTTTTTTTTTTTGAGGCTTTAAAAGTGAATACAAGTAATGTACAGTCTGAGACAGTTATATTTAGGAAAACAAAATATTTGTAATGACAATTAATGAAAAGAGAGGTCATGAAATTGAAAAAGAAAGAGGAGGTGGTGTATGAGGAGGGTTTAGAGAAAGAAATGGAAGGGGAAAATGTTGTAATTATAATCTTCAAAAGAAAAGAAAACAATTGAAAAGAAGCAAAACATGAGAAAATAACAATAGTTACGTGTCTATATGAAGAAGTGTTTTTTTTAGTTTTAAGGCCTAAAAATCATTCTATTAGGTCACATGCTATTTCTTTATTGTTGTAGAATATTATTTTAAGGTGTTACTTTTATTTATGACTCTGAGAAGCTGTGTTACTGTGCCTGTCTAAAACACCTGATGGTCTAATAAAGAGCTGAATGGCAAATAGCAAGGCAGGAGAAAGGATAGGCATGGATGGCAGGCAGAGAGGATAAATATAAGGAGAAATCTTGGAAAGAGAGGGGAAGGAGGAGGACTTCATGGGCCAGCCACCCAGTGTAGATAAAATTCTAAACATTTTTAGTACATAAGAAATACAGAGCCAAATACAGAGGTAATGGCCAAAGAGATCAGAGAGCCACAACTACCTTATCTTACCACCGTGCCACCATCACTTCACCAGAGAGAGCTTCTTTCTGTGTGATTTGTGTTTTTATTGCCTTTCTGTTCTGCCTTCCCATTGGCTCTAAGCCCAGCCACATGACTTCCTCCTCACTGCCCGTCTTTACAGATCTCCAGGTCTCTATAGTTGGTACTGGGATTAAAGGCTCCTGTCACCTAGCTTGGCTGTGTCCTTGACCACACAGAGACTGTGCCTACCATGTGATCAGATTAAGGACGTATGCTACCAAGGCTGGATTTCTGTTTATGGCTCCTTGTGTGACCTTGCTATGTGACATTTGATCTCCAGGAAAAATTTATTTTTTAACATACAAATAAAGTCACATTTCAGCACAATTAAAATATCACCAAAACCCAGCTAAATAGCAAGAGAGAGAGTAAGAAAGAAATAAAAGGTATATAGGAATATGTAAAACATTGAACTTCCATCACTTTTCAATCTTTTGTATGAAACACAAAGTAACGAAAACTTGTAATAAAGTGTATGACAATTCTGTCCAACTTCCTCCTCAAAGCAGAGCAAACTCTAGAGATGGGTGCAGGAACTGGCCCTGCCATGGGAGGGAAGGATGACTTTGAATATGATTTCAAGAAATAAAGGAATTGCGGGAGGGTGCCACTAACCTCTGAGGGTAGAATTTACTAATCCTAATCCCTGACTAGGGTACTGTGAGGGAATTGTCGGTCTCTCCTTCCTAGGGCCTAGAATGATGATGCTAAGGGTTCATAAGGAAAATGTTCCAGGGACACTCCCATCCTTTGGACTGGTATGTAAAGGATTCCCACTAGTCTAGAAATGTAAGTTAATCAGAAATACAGATATCCTCCCTGCATAAAAGTAGTTTCTAGATCTCTCTCTCTCTCTCTCCCTCTCCCTCTCTTCTCTCTCTCTCTCTCTCTCTCTCTCTCTCTCTCTCTCTCTCTCTCTCTCTCTCTATCTCTTAGAGACAGGATTTTTGTGTATAATTTTGGTACCTGTCCTGGATCTCACTCTGGAGACCCACCTGTTTCTGCCTCCCGAGTGCTGGGATTAAAGGCATGTGCTACCACCGCCCAGCTTTAGTTTCTATATATCTTATTCCTGAAAAGGGGAATAGCTAGTGCCCAAGGTCACTAATAATCAAAAATCACTTTATAAAAAATGATCAGATTGCCAGGCGGTGGCGGCGCACACCTTTAATCCCAGCATTCGGGAGGCAGAGGCAGGTGATCTCTGTGAGTTCGAGGCCAGCCTGGGCTACAAAGTGAGTTCCAGGAAAAGCGCAAAGCTACATAAAGAAACCCTGTCTTGAAAAGCCAGAGAGAGAGAGAGAGAGAGAGAGAGAGAGAGAGAGAGAGAGAGAGAGAGAGAAGATTGTCTCTAGGTCCCACTAGATTCTGTCAATATTTTCAAATATATGTTGGGTACATACTAGTGCAAACAATAAAGAACCTTGATATGTATGGAGGCAAAAAAGAGCCAAGAGCCACCAGAATGAATAAAATAATTTTACTTATGGAAGCTGTGGATATTACAGTGGCCGTGCTTGGACTTTAAAATAGCTCAAGAATTTATCATTCTGTAACAGATGAAATCTGAAACCGAAGGACAGGCAGATTTAGCAAGAACAAAAGTGATCTAGAACTGAAAAATAAAATTAATAAACTTAGGACCTCACAAGATCCACAGCTCACCATGCAAAGATTAGTCAGGAGTTAATGAAGGGAAAGATCAGAATCACATTTGAAGTAAAAGAATGAAACAATGCATTTTTCTTACTTATATGTAGTCTGTTTCTACCCACTATAACTCCAGGTTCCATGACTTCAACTTGCTGACTGTTTTTCCGTTGTGCTGGAAAATTTCTTCACATGTAATCCATAATCAATTGATATTTATTGGACAAAAATACATTTGTTTGGAAAAATTCCTTTTCATTATCATTATTTCCACAACAGTTTTGACAGAATATGCACAGACTAAATACGGTTGACTACACTAAATAACATTCAATAATAATGGCCAACTAGTGAGGGAAATGACAAGTTATTAGTAATGAAAAAAGAGAATTTTTTAATAAAAGATGATTATAAGGTTTCCATACACACATGTACAGATGCACACACACACACACACACACACACACACACACACACACACACACAAAATGTAAGCTAATAAATCCTCTAGAATTGTGATCTTCACCAGAAGCATGACTAATACACTGGGCAGACAGCTTGTCACGTGTCGTGTTTCTATCCTGTAAGGGTAGGGTGATTTGTACCATCCCAATTTCTACACAGTGAGTGTTTGTAGATTTTTTAAGGAAAGGCAACAAAAAACCCCTTCCAATATTTATAAATACCCCCAGAAACATTTTGAGATACTAGTTGTTCTGTAGTAGTGTGAGATAGTACTTATTTTTGACAAAGAATTACTTTCTGAACAGGACATGGTGCTTTAGCCAAAAGTAAAATCTGTTAAGTCTTGACTGCATTAAAATTTAAGAAATCTTGCTCATCAAAAAGCATCATTAAGAGAGTGGAGAGGCAGCTTCAGGGGAGAAAAAACAATTACAGTTACAGAACCAGCATAGAATCCAAAATCAGATTTTATAAAAATGCAATACAAATGACAGAAATAAAAAAAAAATGGTCAGGAGTATTTGAACAATGAAAATATACAATAGCCAAGAATATGAAAAGATTTCCAACATTATTGCTAAATGGGAGGATGTAAATACACACATATATAAAATGACAAGGTGAGGAAATTTAACAAGAGAAATAGTGAACTATGATGGAGAGGAAGGTCTGGTGAAGCATTCCCTAGAAATGAATGGATAGTAAACATTTTATGTAGTCCCTGCTGTATGGTCTCTCTCTCAAGCACTGAGTTGTGTTTCTGGGCACCGAAAATCAACCATTGGCAGGGACAAATACACAGGTATGGCTGTGTTAACAAACGTCATTTAAAAAATATAATTGGCTCACTGGTTTTGGTTAGTGAGCCATGCTTGGTAGACTTCTGATAGAGAGCACCAGAATGCTTACAGATGGACTGTAGGAGTGCGAATTTGTACAATAAATTCAGAAACAATTTGTTATCTTACAATTGTATCATATACAAGGTGGTGGCTATTCTTCATTAACTTGATAAGACTGAGAATCACCTAGAAGCACCACATACACACAAGCATATGTATAAGGATACTTCCTGAGAGAACTAATATAGTGGACAATGTTTGCACTAAGTGTAGGCTGAATCACACTAGGCTGGGGTGTCTTCATGAACAAAATGCAGAAGGAAGGAGGTAGCTTACCCCTGCAGCCAGTCTCCTTCCTTCCCCTCCCTCTCTCTGCCCTTTCCCCTTTTGTCCTCTCCCTCCTTCCTTCCTTGTTCCCATGCTATGAGCTACTCTCTCTTCCCTTCCCACAAGGATGGAATGAAATCTCTGTCACCAAGACTACAAATAAATTATTATCTAAGTTATTTTGCTCAGGTGCTTTGTCCTACTAACACAAAACTAATACACATTTCTTCTCAGTAATTTTGTTCTTAGGTTATGTACTCCTCAGAAATGTTCTTGGGAGACAGACAACAGTGATTTGTGGGCATTAGTTTTAGTAATGAGATAATAGTGTTACCTCTTATAACATTGGCAGCAAAAGGGATACATTACTATAATGTGCTAAATATGAAATAATTTGGACCAAAAAAACAAAAAAGAAGGGAAGAATGGCTCAGATAATTGTAACGATGTGAAAGGGGCTAGGCAAATCTACTGATGTATGTTTTTCAAGTACAATTATTAGCTACACTATAATGTTCTCCTCATTCTTGTTCAGCTTATAAGAAATATAAGTGAAATAAAATAAATACTGTCATAAAATTCAGGAAACTGGCATCATGACTGGAGAACATGTATGGAAAAAGTCTGATACTCTACCATGTATTTCTTTTTTTAAAATAACTTTATTCATTTATTTTACAGTCCGGCTGCAGTTCCCCCCTCCCCTCTCCTTCGCCCCCTTCCTCACCCTCTGCTGTTCCCACCCCCATTTCTGAGCCTGATGGGGTTGACCTAAAACTTGCTTTGTTTGAACATTTTCCCATTTGTGCTTCAGTAATATACTTTGTGCTGAGAGAATTTTTTTTTAAGTTACTAAAATGTTGACATGTCTTTTCTTTTATAATGTCTTTCTTTTATAAGGGGAAAAAGATACAGATATCCATGTAAGGTGGATGTAGAAATACAAATTAGGAGACTCTATTATGGACAAGAGTGTTGAGTACTGCAGCCAAGGTCTCATTCATAGCATGCTCAGCAATTCTCTTCTCTTGTGACTGCATCAAGTCACAAATAGAACTTTACAAATAGAATATGCATTCCCATTTTTCTACCATTACAAAGTATTTGGGTCAATGTTTGAAGGAATTATTGGTTTTGTGTCCAAAATATTTTATACCACTGAGTGCATACATTTTCTAGTATACTAATTTCCAACCCTCACTGCATATATTACAATGAACTGACTATTGAACCAAAAAACAAACAAACAAACAAACAAAAAGCAACAGAAAAAACCCAGAAATTGTAGTTTGAATCTAGCTCAATTAATTAAATCCACTTCTCTTGAGGTACGGCTAGGGCATTAAAAACCCCAGAGGATGGTGTTATGTGCAAGAAGTTTGAGAAACACTGACCTATCTGACATCCCTCAGAAGTTGGTATAATTAAGGTAGAAATGGCTCACCTGCCTAGGTATAATGATTTAGGGAGAAATATGTAATAGCCCAAGCAAATGGAACTGCCCTCATATAATCTCTATTTTTAAATACAGTTCTAAGATCACCATTTTTCAAAGCTCACATATTTAAAACATCTTTTTCTTTCTTCTTTCTGAATATTTCAGTTCAAGTCATGAAAATGATGAAAAGTAAAGGTGAATTCATGGATCCACACACCAGCAATTTCTTCTGTAGCTGTTCTTCAGCATTCTGTGTTTTAAGTGAACTCAGCTCACAGCTTTGTTATGAAAAGGCATCCTTTTGTGGTTACTGTTTGTTTGTTTTCAAAATGGAAATTTTCCCATTAATTGCAAGCCAAAAATTGTTCAATATCTACCACTTTTCCTTATTTTCCCTCTTTGTTTCACAAAGAGACCCTTTGTGTTGATTGCATTTAGGCACACACAATGGGAGTCGTACCTTGACAAAATAAACAGTACACTTCTGGAATCCTATGCTTGTCTGCCTCTTGGCATTCAACTTAAATCTGTGCTCTACCCCATGAAAAGCTGCATCCCATTGGACTCATGAGATGTTTACCAAGGGGAAATGTAGCTTCACAATATGATCTACTTAATACCGTCAACTTCTCTGAAATCCCTAAAACCCTTAATTTTTAGATAACTTATTTTGTTATTATTATGCATGTTTTCTCACATTGAAAAACATAATAAAACAATATAAGCTAAAACTAAAAATAAAACATTGGAGTTGGACAAGTTAAACAAACAGAAGGAAAAGAGCCCAAGAGAAGGCCCAAGAATCAGAGCCCCACTCCTTCTTATTATACTCAGGAATATCATAAAACATACTAAACTGGGAGCCATGAAACACACCTAGTGGACCTGTTATAGATCCATGCACATCCTGTGAATGCTGCCTCAATCTCTGTGACTTCATGTGAGCTTTGCTCATATTGATTTAGAAGACCTTGGTTTTTCCGTGTTCTCCATCCCTTCTGGCTCTTGCACTCTTTCTGTCTTCTCTTCCAAGGAGTTCTCTGACCCCTGAGGGGAGGAATCTGGTAGAGACATCCCATTGAGGGCTACATGTTGAAGATCTCTCACTCTCTGCATAATGTCTGGCTGTGGGTTCTGTATTTGTTCCAGCCTGCTGCAGGAGGAAGCTTTTCTGATGGTGAGCAAGACACTGATCTTTGAATACAGCAGAATGCTGTTTTGACTAATTTTATTGCTATGGATTTTTTTTGCAGTGGTATTTGGTTTTACCCTAGGTTCTTGGGCTATCTAGTCTCTGGTTCTTGGTCACTCAAGCAGTGCCAGGTATGGGTTTCACCTTGTGGAGCAGGCCTAAGTCAAATCAGGTAATGTTTGGTTACTCCCAAAATATTTGTGCTATCATTGCACTAGCATATCTTGGAGGCAGGATACCACTGTAGATCAAGGAGTTTGTGGCTGGCTTGGTCTTTGCTTTTCTGTTTTAGTAGTGTCATGAATATTCTCCTGTACTGAAGTCACTAGAACATAAAAGGCTAAGGCTCCATAAGGTACTAGCTCAATTTCTCTAAGCTCAGTGAGGTGTATAAATGTAGTCTTCCTCAATGGGGGCTTGCAATAGTCTTGGCAACAGCTAGGGTTATTTGGGAATTCCCATTGGAATCCTTTGGCCAACAACCCAATTAGATGTAACACAATCCTAGTACTGGAAGCTTCGTTTGATGACAAGAGCAGTCCAGTTGGGGCTCTGGCTCCCCCAATTATTGGGTGATTTCATTTAGAGAGCCTTTATAGACTTATATGTTTTTAGAAAGATTTACTCTATTTGGTTTCCTTACTACCCTTCAAATGGCCTTTAATTTTAGCTTTGTGTCCTGTTATCCCATACCTTAGCTTCTTCTTCCCTCCCACTCCCCACTTAATCCCCCCATTCAAACACCACATCCAACCATAACTATTGTTTCCCTTTCCTAATGAGATATGTGTCCCTCATCAGTCCATTTTAACTTAAACATAATTTCATTTTCCCACCTCTCTTTTCTCCTTGCAGCTCTTCCTAGGTCCTTGCTCTAAACCCTATCCTGTTCTCACCTACTGTCAAATTGGTCACTTTTTTCTTTCATTATTATTGTTATTAACTACCCATTTGTGTATATGTGTGAGCAAATACATAAATACAACCCTGTGAGTTCATTTTTGTTGTTTGTGTATATATGGTTTTAGACCTGACCACTTTGTATTAGATAACCAATAAGAGGCCTTATCTCGTACATCTCAATGAATCTGTAGATTTAGTAGACATTGAGATTGTCCAATTATTCAAATAATCAACCTTTAACCCATGTACAGAGTAGTGACTTTCTATTAAAAATAAGCATGTTACAAAACAATATCACATATTAAAAGTCAAAATATGTTGGCAGTAGTTTTATGAAATTTGAAAAAAAATTCAGATGATTTTCAAATGTCTTTTCTTCAGAAGCATGTAATCAGCTAAACCACTGGTAAATCATGACAATATTTTCTTCTCTTCTCTTTTGATCCTTAAGAAAGAAAATTTTTCCCAAATACACAGTAAAAATACTGTTTTCTATTTACATTGATGAAGAAAATAAATACCATGATGATACAGAACACTAAAACTATGTTTCCTTGTGGTTATTGATCTAATTGAATACACATTACTCATTAATTTTACACCTTTGTTTATGATTTAAATAAAACTGATTTTCTAGCATTGGTTAAAAAATAGAAGATGCAGAGTAATTCTTGCTATTCAAGGCGAGTTGGCTCTGAGACACCCTTCAACTCCCTAACCTCCACCAAGGACTTCAAATCTGAGAATGCTCAAATCTGCACAAATTACGGTACAGTATTTGCACATAAACTAGATAAAAAATCTTGTATTTTAAGCAACCTCTAGATTGTTTATGAGGATACAATATAAATGCAGCATAACTGATACTTATACTGTACTGTTTAGGGAATAATGGGAAAGAAATGAAAACATGCATATTCAGTACAGATTCATTTTTTAATTACATGTATGTTTTTGATACAGCATTGATTGACTTTGTAGGTGCAGATCTCTTGGATATGGATATCTAACTACTTTCCAGAAATATCATTTTACTGCAAACTAAATATTGAAGCAAGTTATCAAGATCATGTGACCACTATACTTAAGTACATGAATTTTATTGACTTAATATAATCTATTGAGAATCTGTACTAGATACTTATTATATCAAATGGAGATTCATGCCAGTAATTAGTAATTAAATATATTTAGACTCTACATTCTATACTGTTAGGTACTGAGCCAGGGAAATCAGTTGTCTAGAAACGGAGTATAAGGCCAGCATATCATGGCAAACCATAACAAACCATCACAGACAAGACACAGATAATGATGGTAGCTTTACCATAAATTTCTTATAAAAATTAAATCTTAATGAATCATGATGATCATCTTCAGAAATAATTTAGTTGTTTATTCTCCCATCAAAACTAATATTCTTTTTTAAGAATAAATCAAAGAGCTTTTAAATTCTAAATCTGCCACTTAGAAAGAAACAATATAGACTGGAGCATCATTAATTTTCCAGTACACTTGAATACCTGATCTTTTTATGTGAAATAGGAGACAAAATCTACAATAAAATATTTCAAATGTATAAAACTCAAGGTTTTGTTTGTTTGTTTGTTTTGATTTTTGAGATATGGTATCTCTGTGTAGTTATGGAGCCTGTTCTGGAACTCTGTAGCACAGGCAGGCCTCAAACTCACAGAGATCCTCCTGCCTCTGCCTCCTGAGTGTTGCTATTAAAGGCGTGCACTACCACTGTCTGGCAAAACTGAAGCTTTTCTATTCTTTTCCTCAAATGTCAAGGTCTTATTTTATATATACATACATATATATATATATATATATATATATATATATATTACATTATGCATTTGCTCAAATCGTTTCTTTTAATATGTGGCTCTAATGCTGACATGATCATAATAAATAATCTGTCTATACCTCAGTTTCTGAATCCATAAACTAGGCACAATGGCTGCATTGATTACTGAATGAGATGATGCTTTTAGCCCAATGTCAAGTATTTAACAAATGCTTAACAACTATTTGCTATTGTTCAGAATCATAATATCATTATAATATCATTGTTATTATTAAGGATAATTATTTGGTAATAACCATATGTCATAAAATGCTTTAGAAAAGTAAATGAATTTATACACACACACACACACACACACACATATTATTAAACTACAGTGTAGTTTAACTAAATTCTAAGTTAATTCACTTAAACAACATTTCAAAGGAGTTACACAATAACATAAATGTTAAAACCATCATTGTAATGATTTTTATTGCACATATTAAGTATTCTATTGAAGAATAAGTCATAATTATCCTAGGTACATACATACAAAGCTGAGGTTTATTTTCGCTTTTTTAAAACTTCTGGAGTCTCAGGCAGTATTGTGACTATGGTCTCCTCATCTTTTTCTAGACAAAGGCATTAAACTGTTCTAGCACACATTTCAGATTTTCCCCACAACATATCAAAACACAAAGTACAAGGTTCCTGTGCCAAGCTGACACTCACATTTATCCGTGAAGATTAATGATGTATGACTGCCTTAAAGTTAAAAATAAATTAAAAATTTTGAATTCATTTTTTTTCTATCTAGATTTTCCATTTTTTTTTTTTTTTTGTGAGAGATGCCAGCATCCTATCTCAGAGGTGAGCAGCTTTCTGTGTTATTTTTGAACCTGCTTAATCCTCCCACACACAATTCTAATTCAGCAGCCTGTCTGATCGTTGTCCTTTCATTTTGGTCTCTCCCGATTCTTAACGATCTCTGGCCTGAATCGCTGAAACATCATACTCTCTGTTAGCAGAGGCTCCCAGACCTTCTTCCATCTAATTAAGGGAAAATGACATGATTGAAGTCACAGTTATGTTTCTCAACTGTATTTCATTAAAATGCCTCCCTTTTAGATCTCACCACCAGTCACTATACCTTTCCTCAAATCCAGATTGCAAGCATTTCCCAAATCTCATGGCATTCAACTGCATCTTCTTTTCTCATTCCCCACCATTCCCTTTGTTCCAAAAATTATTCATATTTTTGGATTACTTATATATTTTTCTCACATTCCATTTTAATAGTCACACATCATTAGATAGGAAGTTTTTGTGTGACTGACAAGTACTTCTAAATTCCTATATTGAATTAGATAGTTTTAGAATGTTAATCAAGAGTGCTTTTCTCTCAGATTATATCACATGTGCAAATCAAAAGGGCCAGGGAAGTTACCCTAGATTATATGTTCCCGAGAAAGCGGTTTCTTTCTGTTCTGTTTGCTACTGTATCTCCTAAATGAGCCCAGTTACTCAGTAAATGTACATGGATGGCAGTAAATGAGTAATGGCAGAAATATTCTTGCATGACTAACTGGTACTTATTATAGAGACAACCTACAAAATCATGACAGTATTCTCAGTATGGAATGGAACTATTTTCCTGTGATGCAAGACATCCACTATTTATCTAAACATGTCTGCCTCCCGTGCGTACATTTCCTTTTCATATAGGAATGTAATAAAGAACAGAGTAATATTAAAAGAAAATCATTGATTTTTTTTTTTGTTTAACATGTAAGTGCATTGAACATAATAGCCTGAAGGGCTAAGGGAAGAGTCTAATTCTACATCCCTGCATGTCACATACTAATGTACACAGCAAAAGGTGTTTATCATTTCAAGCCAGCTAACCTTAGGGACACATGGGAATCCAAACTTTATTATCTAAAACAGTTTTCTCTTTTAGAAACTTAGAATACAACAGCGTTACATGTTTATTATGCTTGAGGTGAATTTGTAAGTCAAAGTTGGGAATACCTTATTAGAAATAAATAAATTATAAAAAGTCCGGTTTCTAGCTGTAACTCAAATATAAGTTATCTGTTAAACAAAAGGAGAAAAGTCTTTATTACATATGTAAAATTCAATGAATGGTATAATTTCACACCATTTTCTGCCTTGAGTTTTAATTATGTATTGGTGTGGAAGCTAGACTGTTATTGGTTGGAACAGAACTCTACTGGCGTAGCAAAATGGGAGCACCTCCAAATTTTAAGCATAAAACTATTCACAGTAGCATAACATCTTCTCTAGTGACTTTGTATTATTTTATGACCTATTGTTTTTCATTTTTGTCACGTGCTGAATACACCATATAAATTATTTTAACATTAGTTTACTGAAATGCCTTATTCTAGATTTCCGGGAATAGATCAGAATGTTCTGAAAATTGAAGGTCAAACTATGACTTTTCCTCATTCTGGCAAGGCTATGGCCAGAGAATCCTTTCTGAGAAATCAAACACTGTGCTTTTGGGATGTGATCATCTATCCATGTCTGCCTTCCTGTCACCTATCTACCTACCTGCCTATCTACCCTCTGTACATCAGTCATCTGTTTATCATATAGCTACCTGTCTTTCTGTCTTCTATTCCTTCTCTTTTTCTGGAGAGCCCGACTAATTCAGGGATGTTGGTGATTTTGAGGTCATGCTTTCTTTTCTTTCTTTCTTCTTCTTCTTCTTCTTCTTCTTCTTCTTCTTCTTCTTCTTCTTCTTCTAATTATTATTATTATTATTATTATTATTATTATTATATTTTTAATTTTATACATCAGCCATGGGTTCCCCTGTCCTCCCCCATCCCCATCTTCCCCCCCAGCCCCTCCCCTCCATTCCTATGTCTTCCAGGACCAAGACACCCCTGGGAACTCATTTAAACCTGGTGGATTCAGTACAGGCAGGTCCCGTCCCCTCCTTCCAGGCTGAGCATGTGTCCCTGTGTAAGCCCAAGGTTCCAAACAGCCAGCTCATGCACCAAGGACAGGTCCTGGTCCCACAGCCTGGGTGCCTCCTAAACAGATCAAGCTATTCAATTGTCTCATTTATCCAGAGGGTCTGATCCAGCTGGGGGCTCCACAGCCTTTGGTTCATAATTCATGTGCTTCCATTCGATTGGCTCCTATCATAATGTAATGCTACTATGGGAACATAAGAAGTAACTCAACTGGTAAGTGGTGCTTATAAAACTACCTTCACAGATTATAGAAACATAAAAGGTCAGGAGAGGTATAACTTGTGATTTTATAGATGATCTCATGGGAACTTATTTTTTCAAATGATTTATTCAAACTCATGAAGAGTTATGGATTATTTGTTTTTAAAAGAGGGGGGAGAAAGAAATCTATATAACATATATCTGGTCTTGAAATTAGACAATATAAGTACTATTCCCAAAACATAATGGCTAGTTCACTGTGATTCTTTCATACACTGAGAGTTCCCCTGGATTACATATAACTTTATGAACCATCTGAAATTTTAAATACGGAAAATCTGGGCCTGAAGTATTCCCTTGTTACCCATATTTTGTATAACCTCAGTCAACTGGCTTTATCTCCTCACATACAGAGTTTTATGGTGATGATTATATGAATTGATAAAATCTTCCAAGTGATAGAAAATGGGCAAATATAATGTGGTTCTTAATGTTGTGAGGTAACCACATTTGTAGAATATGCATGTGCATGAAACGATGCTCCAAGGTGTAACTTAGAATGGTTGGGTGTAAAGAATTCGGAGTTGGGGTAGGGGCTAGAGATGCACCTCCCCCTCCACAGTTTGTATAAGTATCTGGCATCTCATGATGATTCTTGCCTTTAACTCCTTATAGTAACAGGACACCTTATAACTGTCACTCCTTATTTCAGTAATGTTCTGTTATTTTTGCCTGAATTTTATAAAATAACCTGAAGCTTTACAGAGGATGTTGATTTGCATAAGTCATAAGCAGCATAGTCAAGATTGTAAACCAGGTCTCTTGTTTTTGATTATTCCCACCACCTCTTTACTATGGCCCAGTCCTCATAATATATAAATCACATTACATGAGACAATTCCCACAGTGAAGGAAAGCATTGTATTAGGAGCATGAAGAATCATTCTCATTAGCTTATGGTTCCACCTCATGTACTGAACCAGTGTATAACAGTGATGCTAATGAATATCAACGCAGTTTTTAGTTAAAAGTTAATTTCATACACCTTGATTATTTAAGTCCTCCCTACTGCTCAAGTAAGTCTAACTAAATCATTTTTTGTTTAAATTTTACTTTTAGCTCCTAAAAATTCTACACCCACAGATTTTATTTGTATATTGACAACCTGACAGAATGCAAAATTCAAATGAAAAGAGGCATGTGTTTGACTTTAAAGAAAGTAAAGGGATGGGAAAACATTAGGAACATGATCTTAGACTGGAGAACCTACACTGTCTCTAATGACATCACTAGCATTCTACTAAATTTAATTTCTGTCAGAAAGGTAACTTTTAAATTGTTCTACCCTTTAAAAATTAATAGAAGGCAGACTTATTTTCTTCTGTCTTAAATATGATTTTATATATTTGGGAAACAGAGCCATGAAGTGGCCTGCTGTGGTGAGTATGCATGGATGGCTTTTCCAATGATGGATACAGTCAGAAATTCTTCTCTAACTATGGGCTATGCCTTCTATAGGGAAAGGAATCTTCCAACTTGGGCATAATTGAAAATTAACCTCCACTTTTTTATGTTTTGAATTTATAATGGTAATTTCTGAACACCTTAGTTTTCTACCTGTACTAAAATATAATGGAGAAATTGTAAGCATCTCCAAAGGGTATTTGCTACATCGGTAAAGACTAATAGCATATTTTATAAATATATCTTTACTGGTACTAGATACTACAGTGAAACAGTAGAGGTTGCATTAGCAGTTATTTATAGAAATTCAGTTGTCCTGACTCCAATATAATTACTAAAAAAATAATTTGAAAGAGAACAGATGCTAAAGTATATTTTTCATCTCTTTTAGAACTTTCCAATTCAGGGAAAGGATAGCAATCAGTATGTTTTAAAACAACACATAAATACCATTCAAAGAATAGATGTACCCATAGGTTGAGGAATGTTTATTCAAGAGTGTCATACTATAAGATCCTGCCTCCATGGTGTGGAGGCAGTTAGTCTGCCCAAGTATGCTACCTCTATGATACTTGTACAGTGATGGAGTTAACCAAGACCTCATTTCTGAGGATCTTTGCTATTGTTTAGCAGTGCATGACTATACATTGTCCTGGCTCTGTCTCTATGGACAATCAAGACATTTCATAAACACTTTATTTGTCAAAAAAGAAGTGGGCAATTTGTTTCATCTTGGTATTTTAGTTTCATAGAAGCCATCAAAAGTAATATGACTAACCAGACATTAATATTCAGGTAGGTTTGAAGAGTTGATAAGATCATAAAAAGTTGAAGTCTTTACTGTGCTTATGCTTACATAAAAATGATTTATAAAGACAGTCAGTGTTTTCCTTGGTCACTGAGTATCCTTGGAAAAAACAGTTAAAACTAAGAACTCAGAATCCCACTTGACATCTTTAATAAACAATATTCAACTTCATACTTTTCAGTCATAGGAGAGTCTTACCTAATGTGAAGAGCTTCCTATGTTTTGTTTGGAATTTGAAGGGGGCAGATTCAGAAGTGATTTCAGTAAGGCTGCAGCTCCTATGACTGCAGAGAGACATGTTCTCAATGATTTGAAGCCTCTCATTTACTAAACAAATATTTGTTGAGTAGCTACTCTGTGTCAGGCCTCAGTGAACAAGACAAACAGAGTCCTGGACTTTAAAAGGTCACATCACGCCAAATTGCCATTGACACATTAAGAAAACAAAAGGCCAGGAGGACAGAGTGATTACCGATACCTGCTAACCCCTTCTCTCACACATACAAACAGCACATCACCAGGTGACAGGTAAATGTGTGACAAGAATAATTTCCCAAACATCAGCTCTCACTGTAGGCTGTTTGGGACTTGGAGCTTCAGAGAATTCTATTCAGAGAGCATTCATGTTTGCATAGTTCCATCCTCAACAGTACAGCTTTCGCTAGCTAGTGTGTATCTGTTGCTCATTGATGCCTGATGTAGCATAGTGCTGGGGGTTTGGAACAACTATTCATGTCATGGAAAGCAAAGCCAGGAAGGCAACATTTCCTTCCAACATGCTACAACACGTATGAAAATGTCCAAGCAATCCCAGAAATGTGGTCTTTCAATAGTCAGAAACTTCTTGCTTATTTACTTCTTTACTTTTACGAGTTTCCTTTAGAGCTGGCAATGGCCATTTGCTAATTCTACTGGTTGTTAGGAGACCCCAATAGTAGACCTAGGATCTCCTCTTCTTTACTTTGCAGAATTAAGTGCTCAATGACTAATTCTCATGCTTTCCATGGCCGTGGATGCTCTCCTTAGTGCACACAGATGGGCAACTGAGGCTAACAGACAAGAAAATCACAGGCTTCTGGGAAAGACAAGATTTTTTTAAAGCACCTGATGGACTCTACTGTATGTGCTTCATTTAAAAATCATGCAAATCTGTTTTGAGGTCATTATTTCTTAGAGTTCATGTTTACTTAACCATGGGACCAGGAGATCACAGATGTTTGCCTGTCTGCATGGGGAAACATTCCGCTGCAAATGGTATGTCTCCTACTGGAGAAAAAGTCTGTCCAATGAATATACTCATATTCAGACAACTTATTAAATATAAAAGCTTCCCTTCCACTACTAATACTGTTAACCAAGAGAAATGTTCCAACTCAGTGATTTTGTTTCACAGCCAATCTTCATTTGTTTGCATCAGTCTAATTGAACCAATATTTAAATTCTTTCCAAGTGGTCAGTAAACAGCCAAGTTCCCTGAGTTCTGTCCCACCTCAAGTTAAAGAATTTGTTGGACTCTTCTTTTTCAGGCCTCTATTAGAATAAGTTCATGGCAGTTAATTCTCTACCCACTCACCTCTGTGTTTTTGATAGTAGAGGTTTTTGTTTTTTGGTTTTTTTTTTTTTTTTGTGGGAAATGACTAGAGAAAAATGATTTCATCCCGGTGGCAAAGTTGAAACAAAACTACAGATCAGAAGAGCTTTGGGATACCTAACAGGACTATTGTCATTGTCCTTACAGCCATACTGTCATGTTATCCTAAGTTTTCAATAGCTAAAATAGTAAAAGATGGGAAAATAGTCAGGCTTGGTGTCCTATGCCTGTACACCCAGATACATAAGAGGCTGAGATTAGAGGAGCACAGTATAAGGACAACATGAGGTACTTATGAACTCCAGTCCACTCAAGGCAGATAGCAAGACTCTACCTCAAAACACAAAATGACAAAGAGCTGGGGATTTAAGTCAGTGCTAGAGGACTAGCCTAGGATGTACTACCTAAAAGTTCTGGGTTCAGTCCTCAGTTCACAACAAAACCAGGGGTATAGTGAGGAGGCAGAAGCCAAATGCAGTTTGTAGATGGCCCATAGGATGGATTTTTTTTAAAACATCATTACCATAATATCATGTGAAAATAGTAGCCAGAATTTCAACATATGTATTATTTTCCCCCATATTTTTGTTTTGTTTTTGTTTTTCGAGACAGGGTTTCCCTGTGTAGCTTTGCACCTTTCCTGGAACTCACTTGGTAGCCCAGGCTGTCCTCGAATTCACAGAGATCTGCCTGGCTCTGCTTCCCTAGTGCTGGGATTAAAGGCATGCGCCACCACCGCCCAAACCCCATTTTGAAATACAAAAAAAATTTGCTTTTGTATTGACTAGTTCAAAAAAAAAAAAAACTTACTTGAATATATTATCTGATTCATACACACATGATTATATTAGTGATTAAATTATTAATTATATTAGTGATAACATATCTGCATTTGCATTAATGTATTCAGTAATATTTAGTAAATATTCATTAAGTATCCACAGCTATGCTTAACAAAGGCGAAACCAAATGAATACAAAATATCACTCTAGCCCAGGGGGCCATAAAAAATAACACCAGTGTTGTTAAGGCGATTTTTAAATTGTCGTTTTCTTATACTATCTCATGGGTCTTGCAGTGCATATATATATGTAAGAGTTATTTTTCCTGTATGATTAAAAAATTCATTTATCTCTTACTCATTCTCATCACAGATCACAGACTCTTAAGAGGCATGTGTCCTCGGGATTTCATTAGGTTACAAAGAATAAGTAAACTATTCCATGCTAACATTGAAATGCCCCTCCATAGAGATAATATATTTGCATTTGTATTAATTTATTCAGTAATATTTAGTAAACACTCATTAAGTATCCATAGCTATGTGTAATAAAGGTGAAACCAGATGAATATAAAATATCAATCCAGCCCACGGGGCCATCTCAAAATAACAGCAGTATTGTTAGACAGATATTTAAATTGTTGTTTTCTCAAATTTTCCCATGGGTCTTGCAGATAGGAAGAGATTGAATATAACACAAAGACAGAAAGCATTGTGTGAATGGGACCATGAGGAAAGAGAGTGGAAAATGATGGGAGAAGATTTATTCACAGTTGACCCTGGAATTGTCCTTACTTGTGGAAGTCAAGTTCAGCAAAACCAAGGCAAACCTTTAATTAGTGACTAGTATGGTGTTCCATCTAGAGGAAACAGTGGTAAGTTCCTCTGAGCCCGGTCACGTGTTTACTAACACATCTGTTTAGTTTTTATGTATAGTTCTGTTAAAAGACATCTATATAATATATATTGACTATCTATTAACTTCAAACTTACAGTCCACACCTGAATGAAGCTTCGTTGGCACATGTGTCCTCTGAAAAGTTCATCATCACCTTTTTTGCACTCTGGAATGCTTGTCAGCATTTTAGCTTTGGGGATGTATTAGCAAAATCACCTACACAAAGCCATCCAATGAAAAAGACAAAGCAGTCAATCCAAAGGACACTTGTTCACATTATTAAAAATGAGAAGAAAGAGTGTAGTTTCTACCAACCTCAGTAAGCACATGTCCCCTGAGTGGCTCCGAATTTTCAGCCCCAAGCATGTGCCCTCAAATCCCACAGTAGCACCATAAGAATCAATATTGTGCTTCTACAGAAATTCAGTAAGTAGGGAAACTGGACCACTCAGAACACACATAAACAACAAAGATATACTATACTTATAAAAGAAAACAAAGTGTTTGTTACACTTAATCTGAAAAACTGGTACATAGAATAATATTGGGAATGACTAACGTTGTAGACCATGTGTTTATACATTTTTTTTTTCCTTAGAGAGGTATGTGGATAAGGAGCTTTAGAAGAGTTTTGTGAGAAATGCAAATTCCTGCCACTGACCCCTTCACCCCCCCCCCCCAAAAAAAAAACCCTGTGAAATTAGACTCTGGAAAGAACTAAAAAATCTTGTTCTATCAAGACTTCTGTATTTACTATGATACAGAGGTTTAGAACTTTTTAAGGTTGTAGCTGAATAATGAATACAAAATATGGGTGTTCCTTGTTGAAATTATAATGTCCTTATAACCATATAAGTGAACGAGTGTTTAGACAGTAGTATTGTGAATTTTTTAGCTTGTTTTATGGTGGAAAACGAGTTTATAAATGTGATGATTTGGTTTAGAAATTTGGAGGCAGTTATTCCTAATAGTCAGAAATTGGAAACACCCTACATGACCATCAGTGGATAAATGGATGAAGAAAATGTGGTACATTTGCATAACAGAATATTACTTAGCCATTAAAAACATGAAATCATTACATTCACAGGTAAATAGATGGACCTAGGGAAAAAAAAATCATTCTGAATTAAGTAACCCAGACCCAGAAAGATAAATCTGAAATGTACTCATTGATGTGTGGGTGTTAGCTGTTAAGTCATTAAAAAGAAAGCTATGGGCCATATAACTACAGAGATTAGGTACAAAGTAAGGGACTAGGGGGTGAGGATGGAACTCCTGAGGAAGGGAAAATAGAATACATGGTTATGGACAAACAGATAGTGGGGTATGGAATGGGAAGATCAAATGGGGAGGGCAAAGGGGACAGAAGAGGTGGGCAAGACAGGGACAGCCACACTAAGGACCATTTGAGGGGTTGTATAGAAACCTAACATATTAGAAGCTTGCTAAAACATATACATACATGAAGGCAATCTAAATGAAATTGCTAAATTGAGTGATGTGGACACATGCTCCCGTCACTAACCTGGACACTATCCAAAGTAGATAACCATTTGTAAATGTAAAAGTTTTTTTTTCTTCAATGTAGTCTCATTGGGAAATTAAACCACTCTTTTTTTTTTTTTTTTTACTTTTTTTTTATTATATTTGTGTTTTAATTTTACACATCAGCCATGGGTTCCCTTGTCCTCCTCCCTCCTGCCCCCCGCCCCCACCTTCCCCCCATCCCCTCCCCTCCATTCCCATCTCCTCCAGGGCCAAGAATCAGGCCATCTGAAAAGTGAGACAATCGAATAGCTTGAACTGTTTGGGAGGCATCCAGGCTGTGGGACTGGGACCTGTCCTTAGTGCATGAGCTGGCTGTTTAGAACCTTGGGCTTACACAGGGACACTTTGCTCAGCCTGGAAAGAGAAACTGGACCTGCCTGTACGGAATCCATTAGGTTTAAACCACTCTTAAGGGTAGGCCCCCTACTTAGAAGTGGATGGCCAAAATAAAATGAACCAATGGCATCTTTGGAGGCTCTGTCTCACAATAGGTTTCAGTTTATTTATTTTTAACCTTACAGGCTCCTTGCTTTTATGGCTTCTGGTTTTGTGCTTTTATGTGATTCCTGGATTTGGTGTACAAATATTGCATGTGTGTGTGTGTGTGTGTGTGTGTGTGTGTGTGTGTGTGTGTGTGTCTGTGTGCAGGGGAGGATTCTGTATTCTTAGAAGCTGTTGTGATCACTGGAGTAATTTAGTGGCATCTAAAGCTTTTACCTGCATATCATCATCTTCCCCTGGTTGTGACAAGCCAAAATGTCTGAGAATCTGCCAAATGTCCTCTGAGAAGAATCATAGCCAGTTGAGAGCTCCTAGCATAAAACAGAGTGATGATTATTCATTAACTTATTCAGCTTAATTCAGCTTGTGTTTATAGACCACCAGCCCAATCTCAGACTGGGTTTGGGTAGAATTACAGGGCCATACAAGACACAGAATATGTTGACTTCTTATCTGAGGCTTTATCACTTGTAAAGCAATGAATCCATTTTAAGAGGTGGGAAATAGGTTTTCTGATTTGTTTAGGTTGAGACATCAACCTATAGATTTAGTTGGTGGCATTCTCGATGTGATAAAAATCCAATTCTGAAACCACAGAGCTATCCACAAACAGCCTGGGTTTTTGTGACTTGTATGCTTATTCTGCAATGCACTTTGTGCTTTCAAACTGGGCCTAATGTTGTTACTGGACATGAAGCAATGTATTAACAGGATGCGAGATGTTCAAACAAGGCACGAGGACTATTCCTATCCCTTTGATTCTTAGCCACCCCTTCCTTTTGTATTTTTTATCTATTTATTTTTTTTAAATCACTGGAGGATGATTGTCAAATATTCTGGGACTGGAATGATTGTTTAGTAAGTTAAGAGTCTTGTAGAATACCTGGAGTTGGAGTCCCAACACTAACATGGTAGCCCAAAATTCCTTGTAACTTCAATTTTGGGGGTTCTAACAATCTCTTTATGCCTTTGTGCACTGCACACACATTTGGTGTGTGTGTGTGTATATATATATGTGTGTGTGTGTGTGTGTGTGTGTTTGTGAGTGTGTGTATGTATGGAAAATACAAATACACACAATATAACAATTAAAAATCTTAATAAAAAAACATGAAGTGGTTAGTTAGTGCGATGGGATAAGGAGGTTCTTGCAGAGATGAGATCAAACTAGTCAAAATTCTAGCACGGGAGAGGGCTTAGGAGGCCCACTCCTGCTGGGGGAGCTACAGGAAGTTGATGGCTGCTGAGGAAGAACCAATTTTCTTTGGAGGTACTGACACTTGTAGATTGCCTATGCTCCAGTGAATGGCACTATACTAAAGTGTACATGGGAAGTACTAATTGTACTCAGTGAGCCACATATAAAATG
Organism: Onychomys torridus; assembly: GCF_903995425.1. Lineage (NCBI taxonomy): Eukaryota > Metazoa > Chordata > Mammalia > Rodentia > Cricetidae > Onychomys > Onychomys torridus. The sequence goes on along the minus strand of NC_050461.1, from coordinate 23,599,919 downwards.
GGATTATTTTAAGGAGAAGGGTATATGAGAGGGTTCTGGAAGAGGTACATATTATTAAAATACATTGTAAAACATGTGTGACATTCCCAAAGAATGGATTAAAATTTTATAAATATAAATCAATAAATGATAAATAAAAATAAAATTAGTGGTTTGAAAACAAAATAATAATAATAATTATAATAATAAATCCTTAAATCAAGGTTTCATGTCATAAAGTAGTATACAGAATCAAACACACTGCTATTGTTTTTACCATTTCTCCACTGTGAACTCTAAGTATACAAATTATATGCATGTCTGTTCATAAACTGATCTTAGCCAAGAGGCTGAGAAGTGGCTGTGTAGATATGAATAAATGTACATATATAAACATATATATCATACACATACACGTTAATGGTATAATTTTCCAATACCTACCTAAATATGGATCATAAATTTGATGAGCAATGGTGAGAGGTGGGACATGAATTTCTCTGCTCATCAGGAACATCTATAAACACATGGGCGTCTTAAAATGTCAGCTGTACTGAGACAAGGCAGGAAGAGCCAGACTAAACTGGGAAACTGGGCCAACAGTGACATGGGATCACTCAAGCCATAGAGAAATAAAAATTCAAATTCTAGTTTCAGGAGGTATTGAGTCAGTCAGCCCGGAGCCTGGAAACAGTTATGCTTAAAAATATCTATGGGTGGGTGGTTAGAAATGTGTATTTCTGAGGCAGAGACAGGCTATGGCAGCAGAGAAAAAAATTCAGAAAGGCATCTCCCACAAGTCAGTAAGTTGTCTGCATGCATGAGCAGGCTCCAGCAGCTACATGTTTTCTTCTTTTTTTCTATCTCCTCAAACCACTGTGTTCATGACTTATCCTGCCCATGTGATGCTATTGCCCTAGGATCAGCCTCTAAGAATGTAAACATAACCAGCTGAGGTTTTAATATCTCATAGCTTGTTATAAGAAAATATAATCAGGTATTGTAACTTTTCCTGTTTGCAACACAGACTGACTTGATGAGTCTTTGGGAATTATACTCTTATTTTTTGCAGTCTTTTTTCCCATTTGAACTCTGTTCTTGCAATTTCAGGAATATTATTTTTACATGGTCAGCAAACGAAAAATGAATGAGTCTTCACAATTTGGTAATGTTAATTGCATATAGCTAGAAATCAAGTTAAACGGAATTGGCTAATTTAAAAACTGACTGAAAGACAATCCATTATAAGCGTTGTATATCACAAGCAAAGAACAACAGCTCATGTTTACTTCAATAAGCTATGAGATTACATCGACGGACCACCCACTGAGCCTGACAAAGGCATATGTGATTTAATGGCTTCATATTCCCAACTCATCTGTGGTGACTTGATGAGCAATCTCCCCATTGGGCACTTGCATTTGTAAACTTGGTTCTTAGTTATGGTGCAGTTTAGGGAGGCTATGGAACTTTTCTGAAGGGATCACATCTCTGGGGGAAAGCCTTCAGGTTTCATAGCCTCATCTCACTTCCTGTCCTTATAATACTTCTGTGTGGGAGAAAATGTGATCAACTAGTTTCCTGCTCCCAGATCTTACTGTGCAGTCTCTTTTATTATGGACTCGACCATTCACCAACTGTGTTTTTATTTTATTCTATTTTTTGTTGTTGTCTTTTCTTTTCCTTATTAAGAAGTTTTTTATTCACTTTCCATACCAACCACAGATCCTCCCTCTTCCCTCTTTCTGCTCCCTCATTCCACCCCCCAATCCAGCCCCCATTAATGTACCAGCCTTTGCTGGCTCCCCATGGGAGACCTTACCAACTGTATTTTAAAATAAGCCCTTGGTTCCTCACATTGCCTTGCTCTTGGTATGTCAGCACAGCAACAGAATAGTGACAGATACAACATCCTTAGACAGTTTTATTTTGCCCTGGCTGCTCTTAAATGTGCTCCATAATAGTCCTATGCAATACTTTAAGTCTTTAATCCTACTTATACTTCAAATTCTTGCTCTTATAAATTGCTTTAGGTTGCTGCTATAATCTGTTATTTTATTCATTCTTTCAGTAAGTTTTGTAACATGAATTCACTGCTTTTAGTGTGCTAGGTGATAAGGATACAACGGTGAAGAAGTTTATCAAGTTCACTGTTGTGGATTTTACTTTCTGCTTCTGTGAAGACATACACAGGCAAGCAATCTCAGAGGGACGGTGACATCCTGTAGTGAGAACTCATTTCAATGAAAATATTTCTATTGTGTTTCCAGAGACTAGCCAATACTGAGGGTTAATATTTATTGACTGTTTAAACTATAGGAACTAAGAATGTTACTCTCTGATTTAATTTTGTATTTGCATTAAATCTCTGATATAAGCATAGTTAATATTCTAACTTTCCTAAAGGGAACATTACACACACACACACACACACACACACACACACACACACACACACACACACAGCAAAGAGAATGAGAGAACTACATGACAGATGCTGCTACAGCAGTGAGAAAGGACAGTAAGATGAGAGGAAATGACCCAGAAGCCACTTGGAAACTACCATGAGGGATGCATATGATGGTGGATTTTTAGTAAAAAATAGAAGGTAGAGTTTAAGAGTGCAATAAGGTCCTGCTCATCTGATCCAGTGAGATGCACTGTAAGGATGAGGATTTGCATGATGTAGGGTGAAGATGATGAGGCAGAGGTCACTGGTGAGGGTTTTGTATGCCATGCCAGAGTGTTTGATTTCATGCTGTAGCTAACAGGGAGCCACTGAAGTGCTTCAAGTAGGTAAATAACCTTCTACATCTTGCTCTTTGGAAAGCTCACCCTGTCTCTACAGTTGAAAATGGATCAGAGAGTTAAACACGTAGCCAAGCAAACTGTTTGAAAAGTATGTGCGAGTCAGAGCACAGTTTGCCAGGTAGAAGTCGTAAGCTGCATATAGAAACTGTTTCCAGTCAGGAGATAATGTAGACAGAATTGATATGCCTCCATGATTGTGATGGGAAAGGAACGCTGTAGAAGAAAGTCACAGTGGATTCCCCAGTTCCTGACCTTGATGATTGGGGACATTATTAAAGGAAAGTGAAGTGAGGTGACAGACAATTGCTGACACTTGAGCATTACATTTTTGTTGTTGTTGCTAAGATAGAGTAAGCCAATGATTTCCTTGTTGATTGTGTTAATGACTAGTGAACTGGAGAACACAGAAGCTACTGAAGGTGTCTAGGTGGACCAACCATCAACACTTGGGTGACCTACCTGATCAGGAAGCCTTTGTCCCAGAATGTTTCAAGATAGCAACAGTGTGCACCACTGAAACTTCTAATAAAATTGGGCATCAAACAATAAAGCATATTTTCCCCATCAGTCTCAGGATATTGGTTCTTTTTGTTGTTGTTGTTCTTGATTTTTCTTTGTAGGATATAGTTGAAGGTAGAGATCCCATAACTCCAAACAACATTTTTATTTTTGAAACTGTCAGGTTTATTGTATAATGTCTGACAGAGTCAGATGTTTAGACACTCAAAGAAGCACCCACAGAACAGATTCAGTATAAGCTGCTCAAGCCATGAATGTGTACGTGGAGCTCTACTAGAATGAGCCTAGGCCGATCTGATAAATCGGAGTTCCAGTTTGTACTTTTTTTCACTTGGTCAGGGGCCTATACACTGATAATTCCAGTCACGGTTCATAGAAAAGGAAAAGTTGAAAAATGAATAAAACATGATTGCCCATAAATTGTTTCCTTCTCTTTCTTCTCAGAGAAGATGTATGCATCGAGGATACAAACAGCACTTTACTCTTTTTAGTCAGTGTTGTTTTAAATAATATATTGATTGGGTACAGGATTAGAAGAAAACATTTGTCTTGCATTTTTATATGAATGCAAAAGAATTAGGTGATTGTATTACCTCAGTCATAAATCTGACAAAGACTGAAGAAGAAATATCATCTCTCAAAACCATCTACAGTCCAAGATACCTCTGGATTCAAATGCACTGTTCAGGTTGCAATGTTTACTCTTATAAATAAAGTGATATATTAATTTGATGTGACTGAACACAGAGAGAAGATGCTGTGTTTGTTGCCATCCAGGCAATAAACACAAGATGTGTGCTTTCTGAATAAAGCCCTCCAAAGCTTAGAATCAAATTATGCAAATGTTAGCAAATGCAAATGTTGGCACCCGGCTTGTGAGTAACATTTACAAATGATGATTCGGCCAGAGCTTAGCAGAAATTAAATTATTTTTTTGTTTCTAAAGAATAAAAGCAACTAGTGCTTTTAGAGGTTCTCAAAACCTTTGTTGTGTAGCTGATCTTCATTATTCAGCCATTTTCAACTTTCACCTCTAGATGGTACACAAAAAGACAGCAAAGTTTCTCACCCTGGGGGGGCTACAGAAAAGCTCCACTCTGCATGGTACCTGCCCACTGAGTGTGGAGCATAGAACTTCCAGGTCTGCATCATTTAAGGGTATAGTTAAAGGTTTTGACTCAGAGACACTGAAGTACCAATTGCCCTAAATTTTATTTTGTGTTTCTTGTATGATATTCCGATGAGGCAGATACTTTGCTTCCTCTACACTGTGGTCAACATCATTGATCCACTCAAATGTATAGAAAACATTGATTACCCTAAGAAATTTTATTGATGAATGTTATATCTATTGATATTTAAAGATGAAAAATTTAAAACCAGCTCATGAGTTGGCTCAGTATGAAAAAGTGTTTTCTGCATGCAGTGGATCATCTAAGTGCAATCCATAAAATCAACTTAAAATTGGAAGGAAAGCATTGACTCCTCAATGCTGTCCTCTGACTATAGTACCCACACAGGAGCTATAGTGGGTACACACACACACACACAAACACACACACACACACACACACACAAGAGATAGACAGACTTAGAATAGTAAGAAATTAAGAAAACACAACAATAAATAAATTAAATTTAAAACCAAGAATATTGAATGTTGTTATAATTTCTATTTCAAGGTGAAAATAGGCCCATAAAATGTTAGCATAGAGAGTGTAGATTAGTAAAATTTACTACATTTTTGAAAAAAACTTTTATGAGTGATTTTTTTTTTTATTTCCATGACTATCTTTGATATCTGGCTGAGTGGAAGACAAGTAGATTTTGTATGTGCTTAATCTTTTGTATACTTTGTGCTGGTTGGACAAGTTAAGTATTCATAATATGAAAGTCTGAAATCAAAAATGCCTCCAAATCTAAAATATTGTAAATACAGGCATGGCACTTCAAGTAAAAGTGTCAACATGATCTTATGTGATGTGTGAGCCACAGTCATAATTATGAAAAATGAAATATACATGCAGAATTACCTTCCGTTTCTATGTCCAGGGTGTTTTATTGTGTGTGTGCCTATTTTTCAGAATTAGAATTTCTCTGAAATTCTTAAGTCTGAAACATCCATATTACAATCATTTCAGGTAAGAGGTTTGCAGCGCCCCACCCCATCTGTCTTCTTGATCTCAGTGTGTCTGTCTGTCTTTCTGACCACCCCACTTTCCTTCTCTCTTCCACCCATTCTGTATGTATTTAAACTTGTTCCCGCAATAAAATAGAACTGAAAAATGAGAAGAATAATTTCAATTTTTCTATGCTTTCAGATATTTAGGAATATTTCACTAATTTTACAAAATTCCAGCCATAATCACTGTTTGTCATTATGAAAATACTCGATTTCACAGACCTTTAGAAAAGATTCTCATGAACCTCCAGAAGTTCCCAGATAATATTTATTGCCTCTCTGACCCATACAATGACCAGATGTTTCTCCTGACTTTTATCTTGACAGAAGTCCTCACAAACTTCTCTGTTCCTACCCAGTTGTTGGAGAAAGTCTGGAGAGCACAATTGTCTCTTTAAAATCAATTCTATTTAAAGAAAAAACATTATTTCTTCCTACATTCCATTAGTAAGAACAATTTATTGGTCATATCTCATATGAGAGAAAGGAGAGTAACAGAAAATACAGTCCCTGGGAAACATTACCTCTTTCTAAAGCATCCTTATGTCGCAAAAGTACATGTGTTGGGTTGACAGAGGAATTCTTAGACACCAGGAGCTTGACTGTACCACAGCTATTTATTAAGGCATTCCTAAGGCTGGGTGATCCAATCAGAGGATTAACTTCACAAATGAGAAGCATCTGTAGTTCAGCTGCATTGCTAAATTACGGAGAAAGAGAACGACCACAGTACCTGATCCTGCCTTCTATTGGTTCTTGTACTAGTTGCCCAATGACGGAGCAAACTTCATTTTTGCAACTTTATAAAAAAGAACAAGTGAATAAGAAAGAGGTATATAAAAAAGCTTCTAGTCATATATAAAGAGAAAAGCACTTTTTCTGTATCAAATATGCTAGTCCTCCCTTTAGCAACTCCATTTCAATTCTCCCACATTCTTCAAGGACTTCGTCTATGTCCTTGAACATGAAATGACTATACTAGGGAACTTTGGTATTTTATACGATAGTGGAACTGTAACCATATTTCAAATGGTAAGCCAAAATTCTGCAAAATGAGTTTCCTGATGTGCAAAAGGCATCATCGTTTGGATTTCGTGATACTATTTTTCAAAATCACATCAAACACCCTTTCTCTTTTACAAACTTTTCTTTCCTATTTAGAAATGGTAACTAGATGCAATCCTTCCAGGGCAGTTTATTAAGTTCCTGACCTCTTACACCTTTGCTAACGCTCTTTGCCACACAGAGCTGCTAGGTCATTTTATTTCCCATAGTAACACAGCTGGAGATAAGCCCAGGGCCTCCCATGTGCTAGCAAAGAACTCTGCCACTAAGCTACAGTCTCTTTGGAATTTTAAGCCCATTAAGTTAGGATAAAATAAAAAAAAAAGAGCGAATTCTTAAGGTTTTAGCATTTGAAGCAGGAAATTAATTACATGGATCATGAAAGAAGTGAGAAACCAAATTCACATGTTGAGGAAACAGGACCTCCAGCTACAAGCTACTCTCAGTGCAGGGTTGGAGGTAAAGATGATGGTGGCATGGTTAGTGGATATCTATATCTAGATCTAGATCTGTATCTGTATCTTTATCTATATCTATATCTGTATCTATATCTATATCTGTCTATCTACTTCTCTCTCTCTCTATATATATATATGTATAGTTATAGGCTACCGGTTTATGAGAGAAGCAGACACCACATCTGGTTCCATACTTCCAATATCCAACCACACTTTTAACAGAACTTAGGGAGAAACTGTATATGGTGGCTAGCACTGGAGAAAGGCAGAGAAAATGAAAAGTCTATATTTAACATTCTTTCTCCGAATGTGTGTAAACCTTAAGAATACCAGTTTTTGCCTACAGAAGACAGAAGCTCCAAAATCCACGCTGCAGCTCCCTCAGCCTTCAGAGCTACACCAGCTATGAGGGAACCAAGGCAGGCAGAAGTAGTTCAGAGATGACACACAGAGATTACAGGACAAGGTGGTAGCTCACTCAGCAAGCTCAAGGACCCAGGTCTATGTTGCCAGGATCCACATTCAAAAAAATAAAAAAAAATAAAAAAAAAAAGGCACTGGTCCATGAGCATAAAGCTCTTGTGCTGAAGAGGTAGAGACTGGGGTGGGCAACCTAGCTTAATCAGTGACCTCTGGGTTCAGAAAGACTGTCTAAAAAACTAAGGGACAGAGAAGCTGGACAAGACACTCAGTGCAGATCTCTGGTCTCCAAAGCAAGTACACATGTACTTACATTCATGTACCCTCACATACATGCACATACATCTCACAATGTACATACAATAGATAGACAAATGACAGATAGATAGATAGATAGATAGATAGATAGGTAGATCGATAGATGATAGATACATACATACATACAGACAGACAGACATGCATGTATAGACTAGCATGATGGACCTTGCCACTGCACTACAATGTTACATGATAATTTCCTAAGTGCCCTTGCAACTTGTATGGATTTATTTCTTCTCTCTTTGTTGCCTGTTTTTTTTTTTTTTGTTTATTTGTTTGCTGTGTTTGATTTTGTTTATGTTTTTTAATAACTCCTCTACAATGTGCCAGGAGGTAAGAAAGACCTAGCCATGGGATACCAGGTTTTGCTCCAGAAGATGAAGTCTAACGTTTTATCCCAGCATGTCATGTGCCCCTTGGAGTATAACATCCAGAACTGGTTACCTCCTGGGGTCTCTCATCTCTGTGTAAATGGAGTTTGGACAGATGAGACTTAAACTGTTCTTGGCAGCTTTTCTGAGCCTTGGGATAATGGCTTGTCATGAATTACAGACTTCTGTTGTGTGCCTTGCTTTCATATCTGAAAGCAATAAACATACTGTGTCACTAATGTGACTTTTCTGTCTCACTAGCCTCAGAGAAATACTGAAAGGGTAGTCAAAGGTGAAGAAGGCTGGAGTGAAGCTAGAGTACCTTGACTTTGTCTCGCAGGTGACCTTGTGCTAAGTTGAACTGACACTGGGGAAAGACATGTTGTTGACAGATAAGTACCCAAAGGTGAGAGTCATTCAGCTAGCACAGATGACATAATGTAGCAGTCAAATGAGCTGAACTCTTCTTTTTTGAGGTTCTAGAAAACCTTGAAACCCATATGTAAATAACTTGTAGTCTCTTGGAGCAAGAAAATAGATTTCTGGATTCTCCCCTATGACTAGCAGGTAACACTGAGAACTGCTGAGGTTCTTCATTGCACCCTACCAGTAGAGAGATTACCTTGGCTATATTCCTAGAGTACAGGCTATGATTCAGTAATGCGCTGGTAAAAATATTCCTGATAATTCTCCACATTAAAATGTGCTTTACCAAAGCTTACTGATCTTTTAAGAATGTTATTCCTGCCTAATCATGGGTTCTGTATATCAGGAAACTTGGATTTGAAATCCCAACTTCCCATTAAGTAAAGGATACAATACAATGTTGTTCAGCATGCATCAATTGATATTGATGATGATATTAAGTTTCTTTCACAGAGGATAATTGACTGATTAAAAAGTTAATGTGTAGGTAGATAAGTGTAGTCAAATTCTAGCTAATAGGTCTATTTTAAAGGAAACTTATTTCCTTTTACAAATTAGATTACCTCTAGATAAAAGCAAGCATCATTAATGGCATGGGTTTTTACGTTATTTTCTCATAAAAAAGTCAATGTAAAATAAGCGATGCTTATCAATGGTAGAACAATGATTTCATTTTTAAAAAGATGTCTTAAGATATATCACATTATTTTTCTTTGTACCCAGTAAAGAGGATTTGGGCAAGATAGATAGAAAGCAACTTATTTGGAAAAACTTAAAGTCTGATACAAAAGTTTGTTTCTATCACAGGTTCTCTGAAACCTTTCAAATTTGAATCATGTATCTAATTAAATTTTCCTTGGGGAAATATATAATGCATATGGGCAGGTTTAATATTCCTGGTAGGAGACTTTTTTGATGTCTTTAAAAATGTATGAATTTATATATTTTATACTATAGAGTTCTGTCTTATCAGCATTTTCCTATCATTTTTAACGAGAGCATTTTACATTATTCAAACTTAAAAATCAATAATAGATCAAAAACCAACTTATGCTTTTTACTATAAAAGTTATTGGTTTAAGTTCATGACAATAATCTTACCAAGTAGCCATTTCTCCAATCTCATTTAACATACATGGATGAAATGAATATCTTTTGTATGTCTGCATGTGTGCTTGTGGGTAAAAGGAAATGTCATGGGTATGTGATTTAGTTGGCCCCGTTTCAGTCAAGAGTTGTATGTTTTATAACGTATTTTGTTAGGGCCATTACATCTCCAATTAGGGAGCTCTAAAACATCAATAAATTGAACTGTCTCCCCACACAAACACCTCAACCCTTATAACTGTTCTTGGTTCCTAGTCCCTATAACCATGAACTGATTCTAACCAGAGCCCAGAGCCCTGTCTATGTTCACTACTTAGGAGCGCACACTAGGGAGTTTTACTCTGGACATGTCCATCTTCGCTGGGAAACTCTCTGCCTGCTTCATCTAAGTTATCTCAAATCCTGCTTTCTGGATTCACTGCTTCTCCTTTTTGGGTAAAGTAACAGTTTTGACCACCTCTCTTCATGGAGAGAGGGTGGGAGAGAGAGAGAGAGAGAGAGAGAGAGAGAGAGAGAGAGAGAGAGAGAGAGAGAGAATAGACTGGAAGCCAAGTATAAAGAAAATTCATTTTCATTTCATGTATAGCATCTACCTATACCTTGCAATTTGATATAATATTTTTTAACATCTTCTTTCATGTAATAAATGTTCATGGGGTAGAATTGTGGCACTATGTCAGTGTGATGTTCTGAATTTCAGAAGACTTTGGATTTTGTAAATTTAGGTTAAGGATGCTCAGTTTGTATTTCAACTCATGGTCAGTTTATAAATAATATTTTGTAATAAATGGAGACCCTTATAGAGAACCACAGCCAATACTAATACAGACTTGTGGAGTTCAGTCCCAATGAGAGCACCGACAAAACACTCCTGCACATAAGGCTCAGAGAACATTGTAGAAGATGGAGCAGAAAGATGGTACGAACCAGAGGATCAGAGAGTTTACTGTGAGGCAGTAGCTCCTAATAATCCCAGAACTACACTCATAAAGTCTCACCAACATGGATGCCTGAACATGAGCCTAACAAGGACAACAGCAAGAGTTTTGTCAAAGTGACAGGGGAAAATCATCAGGACTTAGCCATACTTAAAGATCGATAGGCAACTGTGGAATTCTGAGAGAGGGAGAAATAGACTTCTTGAGGGAAGGACACACCAACTGGTTATCCAATTTCAAATTGTCAGCTCTGAAAATGTATAAATATAAGTAACATAGATACTGAGCAGATTTTATTTAGGAAACACACATACACACATACATGGACATACACATCTGTGCATGCAGCAGTAATTAATAAAAAAAATGAGACCATGAATTTGAAAGAGTAAGGAGAGATATAAGAGAGCATTTGGAGGAGTAAAGGGAATGAGAAAATTATGCAATTTTAATCTAAGAGATAAAAGGAAAAATGTGTATTGAGCACCTGATTATACTGTCTTCCTTACACAGTGAGAAATCAAAGACTGTTTAAAGAGGAGATGCAGACAGTATGCAGGCAAAAAATAAATGGAAAGGGATGTAGGAATGCCAAAAGGGTGAGATCCAGAGCACAAGTTTTATGTATAATATCCCAAGAAACTGCATTCAAATGGTAACTCTAGATCAGATACCTATGGAAGGAGAACTAAGTATGGGGCATGAAAAAGCTGAGCTACATGAATCTTGACAGAAGAAATAATGCCTAAAACAGAGCTTCACAGGCACCTGATTGGAAGGTTTAAGGAACTGTAATAGACAGCATCCTACAGGAGAGTCAGTGAGAGCAACGGGGGAGGAATGAGCTGAGTGGTTGACAGAATCCTTTTAGATAGGACCTCACAGAACAAATGAGAACCACTGTCTGACAGAACTGTATTTGTTTCCTATAGTTTTAGAATTTTACCCTTTTTCAGAGAACTATAAACTACTATCCATATATATTAGTTATTATTTAGTAAATCTCTTAATATTGTATAATCTGGTAATTTATATTACTCCTCACTATAGATAATGGTTCCTCGTATTTATACGTCACATTTTGTCACAATTTCTAATGACATCTATGAGGAGGTTTTTATACTTGCTTTTTAATTATTAGTGACATGTAAGCAATAAACTGAAACCTTGTGAGAAGAAACCAGCACACAACATTCCTAGGCAGGCTTGCTCGTTACTTCGTTGAGTCTAATTTGTTCAAAGGAACAGAGAGGTAATATAACAACAATTCAAGGCTTCTATCATGTTCTTTGACCTTTCTTTTCACATAACCCAAGGAACATTTGGCCATCATGTTGGGGTGTGTGTGTGTGTGTGTGTGTGTGTGTGTGTGTGTGTGTGTGTGTTGCTGAAATAATGATTCTTAGTAATTCTTGTAGGTAATTTCATTCATATGCACCTTCCTTTCGTTTGCAAAACTTCAGTTCCACATTTCCCTCCAAAACTGATGTCACTCACCCTGCATTTTATTGGAGAACATTGGAGTGTTTCAGCAAGCTTCTTTATTACCTTCCAACGAAATCCACGATTCTGCTAAGATCTCCACTCCTGCCCACATATTTTCTTCTGATGGAACTGGGGAAGAGTCACTAACAAGTTTTATCTGATGTTGAACCCTTTTTATGAGCACTGGTGTCCATTTTCTCTTAATTGCTCCAGAACCTACACCAGTTTCTGCTTCTTGACAGGTTGTTCCACTCAGCAAAAACAAAAAACAAACAAACAAACAAACAAAAACAACAACAAAACCCATAAGCACCAATGTCAGCCTTCAACAAAACAAATTTAGAAATCCTCTGGTATTTGAGATAGATTTGTTTCAGGTGCCCTGCAGATACTCAAATCCATGATGCTCAAGTGTCTTAGAAGAAATAGTACTTGAGTATTGCACAACATCTATACACATATATCAAATCAGTGTTAGGTGATTTATCATACTAATGTGATGAAAATGGTAGTATGTGTTGATATTAATACTTAGGTATTAATGTCAAGGTATTTGTCAAGATAATGTTAAAAGTATTGCAAACATGTTCAGAAAAGACATGTGTAAAGAATATTTTTGATCCCTTTTCTGTTGAATTTGTAGATGTGGACCTCATGTAGACTGAGGGCTAATTTTAATATAAATTATAAAATGTCCACACTCAGTTTTTCTCTGCTACTTACAGCAACACCCATGGAAAAGCTTACTTTACCCAATGTGAATTCACTCATGTTGCCTCATTTAACAGAGTTTCTCATGATTTTTTTGTTAAAACCATTTGTATCAGAATGGACAATGAGTTCTAGTTTTCTACGTATAATATCAACTTTTTAATTTTATTTTTTGTCACAACATACCATCCCTTCTTCTTAAATACTTAAAAAAAAAAAAACTTCCAGAATTCATATGCCAAGTTCCTTCCTTCCTAGGTGAACAGTATCCTTTGGTCTCTTCTCATGGTCCCCCTTTGCTCCATATCTAAGGAGCCTTAGAGTGTCAAAGCATAGTTCTTAGCCCCATCCTGTCTTTAAGTGCCTCTCTATAGGATCTAATTCTTTCAGGAATGTTCACACTCCACTGATGTACTGACACAAATTAATGTCCACTGTTAAAATCTCTTTGAATTCAACATTCATGTGGACTAAAGTCTATTTGACTATACACCTTATCATATCAAATGGACAATTCAAGCCTACACTGTAGGACAACTAGTCATACACAAACTTATTCTCTCTTTCCACAGTCTCAACATATTAGTGTAACAAATTCTAAATGTACAGACTACAAAGCCAGAAGTCAATCTGGTCATTTTCTTACTATGTACTGCATTCAATATATTAATAAGTCTCTTTGCAATTAACTTGATAGAATATTAACAATATAACCAGATAGACTTTTAATTAATATCAATTTACATGCTTTTCATTACCTCTATGCCTACTTAGTTTAATCCAACTGTATTTGCAAGTTAAGCTTATTATTAAATTGATTTTCCTCTTGTGAGTCTAGTCCTTGCCACACCATGGTGAAGTTTCTAAATATAAATTTTATCACAGCATTCTTATCCTATCCAGTGTTTTATTACACATAGACAAACATTAGGGTTAAGATATGAGTTAGTGGTGTTCCTAGCTGGAATGCACAAGACTCTGGGTTCTATTCTTAGTGAATCCTTTTCCAAATAAAGTGAAGTGAAAACTTCACTTTTTATTTTCAGAATGTTAAAAAATATTGAGACTTCTTGTGTTCTTATATTAGGCTAATCCAGCTGTAAGAACCTGTGTCAGTTGAGCATTTTTAGGAAAGATCTGTATTGCAGGTGTTTAAAGGAGCATATTAATAAGGTTTATTCTTAGCTTCTTAAAAATCTGAATGAGAATTAGAAATATAATAAAGAAATATATTTGTTAGTGACTTAGATGTATGCAACTTGACATATATGCTAAAGTTACCCCATGAAAGTTAGGGGAAAGGGATTCTCTGACTATAGCAGACATTTTATGTTAATATGTCAGGGTTTTTTTTTTTTTTTAAATCTATTCAAGTTAAGAATTGTGCTTATATTGTCCAAATGTGTCCTAAAGAGAACTGCTCAACCTGAAGAAAATTTAGATTCCTTCTCTTTAAGGCAATTTATCAATTAGGACAAACAAACAAAATCAATTTAACAATTCTGAGGAGAGTGAGTCTAAAGAATTTCACATAGTAGCTTTCTTCTCTTTGTGTAGGGTAAACTTTTCAAGAGTGTGGATAGTTTCAAAAAAAGAAAAGGAAAGGAAGGCTGGTAGTACAGACAGTGGAGACTGGAGGGAGAGAGAACACAGACAGGTGATTGCACACTCTGCTCCAAATACTGTCTCATCATGTAGTTTTGTTTTTCTTTTAGTACACCCTGGGAAGTGTGATTTGAAACCATTCTGATATAGTTAAAATGATATTAAATGTCCTCTTATAGTATGAAACAAAACCAACTCTCTCCACTATCAATACCTTGAGTCACCATTTGTACCATTTTGTGAAGAGAGTCTTTTATGGGAGCTGCACATTTATCATGCAAACCATAGTAACTTATTTTAATTTTTGAATATGTAACTATTTTTATTTCTCTCTTTGTTCAGTATTCATGTACCTTCAGAATTAGTATTTCCATTATTTTTTACAGAAAAAAAACTTAAGTTTTGCTTTCGTTACACTTCAGATGGACAGAATTTTCCCCTTGTGAGATCTTGTCGCTTATGATTGTGTAGAGAAAACTTAATCTTTTGCTATAGTCCTTCAGAAAATGAAGGACCTACTGCTAAGTAAGTTATTTAAAGATGGGAGGTTATTACTCTTATAAACTGTATCTACAATGCATTGGTAAGTTTTGTTTTTAACGTATCTAAAAGAAAACTGAAATTCTGCTACACTTTCTATTCTTAGTGAACATGGGATAAGCTGTGGACTATAGAGCTCATTCTTCCGGGGTAAGAAGATTGCAATGTCCCACTGCATTCTCACTGTTTCATAAAGAATTAATAGTTTTCTTCTATGGTATACCTCACATTGCTATTTCTATTGGTTAATATTCTGCTTCCTCTGCTTTCAAATCAATGCTTCTTGCTTTACATGCCTTGAGGGATAGCTTAAAGAGAAAAATCATGCCCAGCAGCACTAATTATTTGGCTATTTGGCAATATTGAACTCAGCTATTTTTCTCCCTTCCTCATTGAGAAAAAGGAAACAGGAAGCCTAAAAGACAAGAAGAATTGAGTTCATTATACAACGCGCTATGACGCCGCCGTTAATATACTGTATAAATGCATTAAAAACTAAGTAATGGGTGGAGGCTCTGGGTGTAAAAACTGCTTAGTGTATTAATTGTACTCATAAAACCAGAGTGCAGAAACTCAAGTCCATCCATTCTGCAGCCTCCTGATAAACCTGGCTTAACGGGTGCTCTCCTAGGGGGCTCTTCATTCTTCAGAGTGCCCGGATGGCTGTAGATATGATCACGAGCAATGGCAGAAAGCATTCCCGGAACTCCTCTCAGGACTGATTGAGTGCATCGCACTCCGTTTCAGTTGCGATTCAAATAAAAGGCTTGAAGACCTCTCACTAGAGATTTTTCCATCGACACTCAGAACGAATGGTGTCCCTGTTATGGTATAATCGCAGCCACTTTGCTACAAAATGTCTACTTTTTAATACTCTGGGAAAGATGGCAGTATTTGAAATACCCCTGATTACTTGAGATTTACAATAATACCTGTAAGTGTGAAAACCCTGGAGTCCTGAAATCGCCATCAGACTCATTCCTCTCAGCCTATATGTGTTAATAAAAGAAAAATGAAAAAAAAAAACAAACAACTAATTATATCCCATAAATGACTGTTCATCGCTAAGTCGTGCCCCTCTTTCTACTATTCAAAGACTCACTTCTAATTGCAACAGGATGCATACACATTTATTTCATTATTAAAACACAAACCTTGAGGAAGAGGAGGGAAATAACACTATAAGCATTATGCTGAAAAAACAGGCTAAGTATTTCAAAATTTCTTTGAGCAATGCTCAATCAGCAAAGAGTTAAATAGGCTTATTTTCTTTGTATTGCTTTGAGCCTAATAACAGTATTTACTAAACATGGCTCCCTGGTTGCTTCTGTTGCACAGAGCTACTAATACAAAGTCTCAACTGCATTTTTAATGTAAATTTTAAGTACAGGGCAAACTAGGGTTTTTATTTCCATATGAAAAGAATGGAAAACAGTCACTTATTCAGTCTTTCTTTGCCAAATAATCTGGAGGGCAGAAACGGGGAAATATTTATTATGTTCTTCATTATTCCTTGAGTTTTGCTTTTTTTTTTTTTTCCCAGTTCATCAAAGCGTCATTTGTCCCTACTGAATCTGTACAGAGACAATGGGATTCTGCTCTACAAAGTTAATTTGACAACTGCACATTCCAATTAGTTTTCCATGTGATTTAGTTTCAACCTCACATTTGGGTGACAGTTTACAATGAGCAGGGTGATTTTCATAAGGTTATCAAAAACTGTAGCAGAACCTGAGAACACACCAGGAGAAGGAGTGGATCATATTGTTGAATATAGTTGTAAGATAAATCCTGGAACTATTTAGTGATCTCAAGGTTCATACAGTAGAAGATAACTATCACATAGACTAGCTATCCAAGTGTTTTCAAATTTCAAAAGAATGCAGTGGTTTTCTGTTTTTTTTTTTTAACTTCATGTATTCTAGAATGTAAGCATATATATATATATATATATATATATATATATATATATACACACACACACACACATATATATGAGAGTGTTATCTATTATCTATCTATCTATATGTATCTATTTATGTATCTATCTATAGTGTGTGTGTGTGTGTGTGTGTGTGTGTGTGTGTGTGTGTGTATTTATTACACCCACCAATTCAGGATTTGAGGTACATGTAGCTATGTACCTACTTTTTATTTGTTTGTTTGTATATGGACTATAAGGGCACAATGAGATGTTTTATCAGGTAAAGACACTTTCGCAAATGTCAGGCAACCTGAATTCAGTCTACAGAATCCATACAAAAGGAATGAGAAGTAGATTCCATGGGTGCTTGTAGGTAAGAACTCTTGCTCTGCAAGCATGATGGCTTAGCATGAATGGAGGTGACTATCTACCTGCAGATTGGGTCCATAGATTAAACTCAAGTTTCTGTGTGCAGAGAAAGTGCTCTTAAGCCACTGAACTGTCTCCCTATATCCTAAAGCATGGAATCTTCAGTAAATATATCCTTACAAATTTATTCTTATATTATCCCATATCTCTGTAAACAGTAAACTCAGAAATACTTAGCCTTTAATTTGTACCTACACTAAAACCTATCATTCTAGTATAATTCTCATAGAGTAGGCTTTTGAGACAAACAAGGTTGGCAAAGCAAAGTTCATTTGGGTAAATTTGCTTTTTATTTTGAACAAGGCTATCTTGGGAATGTAATGACTGTAATTTTATTTTTTTCATACTAATTTTACAAATGTTTCTCTGTGGGTGAATGACATTTTTGTTACTTAATGGACAGTTAATGTTGTCTTAGGAGGGACACCAAAAGAAATAGTAAAGGCTTGAAAAAAAATCTTCTCAAAGTATACACAGGAAATAATAGCTTTGAAGTCCAAGCTTTTGATCTAGAAGAGAAAATAAAGGATTAATAATAACAGATCTGAACAGCAAGAGCAGATCAAGCCTCCCAAGGCAATTTCCAGAGAGGGAGGAACTAGAGGTTGGAGTATTGAGATGTGGGCTGCTGTTTGTTTATTCAGTTTTGATCTTTTGAGAAGGGGTTCTCAAGAAGCACAGGCTGACCTTGAACTCATCATCTATTTTCTCTATATCCCAAGTATTGAGAGTACAGGCATGAGTTAGGATGCTTAGACAGGCCATACCTTTACAGCACCAACCCACCAGCCTCCAGAAGCTGCTGCTTATAGATCTGGGCATCACAGTGAGATGTACTAACGGAATGGAGACTCAAGGGTGTCAAGTCTACACCTAGAAGCCATTCTACCTTTCCCTTCTAGCAGCTCACAATGTCCTTCTTTCTATCTAGGAGAATGTTGCACCAATATTGGACACATGTGACCCATCTGCGCCTTTCCTCAGAAAAAGCTTTTAAGGCTCCCAAGACTTTGCAAAGATTAATGGAGGGTTTCCTGTTTGAGAGGTCCCACCTGCAGTACTCAAGACCCTTTTATGCTTCACAATAAAGACTATGGTATTCTTGACACAAGAATTAAGAAGTGGTATTAGCAAGAGAGAATGACATCAAAACAAAACAAAAATAAACAAAAGCAGAACTTAGGGTAGCCAACTTACAGAACCATAAAAGCTGTATATTTTACATGTACATATACCATGTAAATTTTGTTGTGGGGAGAAGCAGCTGACTCAACTTCACTCATAGAAGACATCAGTTTTGTGACACTGTATACACTGTTCCAGTGACAAGAGACAGAAACAAATGGAAGTGGAAATAACCACAGTTTCCAATCAAGCTGCATAGGACATGTCAGGGCTGCATTACCCTGGAAAGTGGGAACCTTAGCTTCTGCAAATACAGTTATGATAAAAAATAAATGGTTCATATAACTTAGAGTCTTGTCCAGCTCCAATTTGCAGTCTCCTTCTTCCTGAAGAAATATGTGGAAAGCTTAGGATGGGGAGTTTGCTGCACAAAGGAAGCTTTGGCTTCCAAACGAAGAATTTACACAGCCCCTCATTCATCCCTCTGGGAACCTGGAATTTATTCAGTACTTTTCTTGATAACTTAGATGGGGTCCATAGTAATATGTCAAGGGATAAGTTTGCTTATTTGCAAATATCTAGTTCTACATTC
Organism: Onychomys torridus; assembly: GCF_903995425.1. Lineage (NCBI taxonomy): Eukaryota > Metazoa > Chordata > Mammalia > Rodentia > Cricetidae > Onychomys > Onychomys torridus. Next base: position 23,580,914 of record NC_050461.1, on the reverse strand, counting down.
AGGTTCCTGCTTCCAAACAGTGGCCAGAAATCAAGAAGTTCCCTTTTTTGCCTTGTTTTGAAAACTCCTATAAATACAATTCTCACAAAACAATGTATATTCTCAATATGTAGGAATATGTCCAAGTTAAAATAACCCAAGAGTTCTGGCCTTACTCTAGAAAAACTAAAATATATATTTTAATGCCTAGGTGAATCATCTGATTTCATTCCCTGTGCTTGCTACTGCCACAGAGTGCTTGGCCAACCCCGAGACAGATTCTGTAGTCCTGTGGTGGTAGAGTATAAAGGAGCACACCCCAGCAGCTATATTTGCAGCCAACTTCTGGAATACACATTCTCACTATGTGGTCTCTTTCCGGTGGATAGCCTAGGTATGCCCAGCTTTTTTTCTCAGTACTGGGAATGAATAAAACATGATACCTTCATTGTATACTAAAGACTAGACAGTTAAGTAACCAAAAAATTAGAATCTATTGATAACAGCATGCAGTGTTATTTGTTTTATTTTTTTTTAATTGGGCTCATTTATAAACACCTAATGCTTGACTGGTTCATCACTATAGTTCAGTAGCCCAGTGGCCACCATTCCCATATGGTTTAATGACCAATTGAAGTTTAAGAGGAAAGAAGAATCTATAAGTACATACTATAACATTGTCCAACATAGCATGCAATTATTTATATGTACAAGGAAGTATGAGAATTTTTATTGATTCTTGTATATTATTACATCTTAATTCAGCAAAATATTGCTCACTAGGTAATTATATGTAAAAATCAGTAATACTAATGCCATAGATGAAATAGAAAAGGGGGAGGTGTTGTTATTACATTTTCTTAAATACTATTAATATATTTACTACTCTGTAAAGGGGAGTCTTGGCCCTGGAGGAGTTGGAAATGGAGGGGAGGGGCTGGGGGAAAGTGGGGGGGGGGGCGGGAGTGGGGAGGACAGGGGAACCCATGGCTGATATATAAAATTAAAACACAATAATTAAAAAACACCCTAAAATTATGATTCATTTTTCAATTAATAAAAGTGTATTCAGGTGTTTATTTCAAATGTGTTTTCTGAAACCTTTGTCCATTTCATGCTGTGTCAGTTGTATTGGCTTTGAACTATGTTGTGTGTATCTCTCTCTCAAACACAGTGTCAAATCTTCCAGGTTACTTACATGATATTAATAAAATATATTTCTGTCCCCTTTTCCCCTCAGTCGCTCTTGATATAGCTTTTACATTTTTAACAAGAAAGAGAATCAGTTTGGCCTTCTTGATATTTGTTTATTGATTATAGAGCTTTGTTTCATTATGCCATTATTCCCATTTTACAAGATTCACTGTTTTAATTTTTTTTTTTACCAACTTTTGGGTACATCATTGGTACTTTTCAGTATATTTTACCTCTTATATCTCAATTTAAGGTCATAAGCATTTTTTAAATTTATGACATCGAAATTTCATTGTTATTAGATTCATTCTTTGAAAAGTTGAAAATATTTCCAGATTTTAATTTCAAGCAGTTGGGCCTTTCAATTTAGAAGTATACTGCTCAAATTGTGTAGAGTTTCATTTTTTCTAGTCCTGTTTCACAGTGGTGAGCAAACACTAGCTTAATGACTGCAAAGCATTATGCTTTGAGCATTTTGTCGTCTGAACCACTTAGTGACTGGATGTTGTCTACAGCTTTGAAAGTTCTATCATGGGTGAAAAATTCTAGTAACTAAAATTTTATTTTTTGCTAGTTTAATTAATGGGTAGTCAACATTTTTCCTGGCTATTGGTCTGATTGACATTTTCATAAATGATTATTATAAAATTTGGTTAATTCTGGATATAGCAGTTTATCTTTTTTACCCAATTATTTTTGCTTTATTAATCTTGTTGCTATATTATTTTATTTTATTTTATTAACAATAACTATTTCACTCTCTGTCTGTCTGTCTGTCTTATAATCTATCTATACATGTGTATTTTCATTGAGGTTCTGGGAATTGGATACAGGACCTTGCCCATCCTGAGCAAGTAACAAATGCCTAAACAAATTTTAAAAAATGCCTGAACAAACGATATGAGACAAGAAGTCTAGAAAAAGTATCATTTAGTTCACTTTGTGTTGGCCCGCTACTGCTTGGCATAAGGCCTACATTTAAGTTAGACCATTACATCCAGTGAGACACCATTGTAAGTTGTTATTGATTCTTGGTTGGGGAAGAAGGGATATTGTGTCCACCCTCCCCACCCTAACAGTGGGACCCCATCTGGCTTGAACTAGTGTAGGTCTTGTGCATGCTGCCACAGTTGCTCTGAGTTCATACGTGCATCAGTTCTGTTGTGGCTAGAAGTGACTGTTCTCTTGGTGTCTTCCACCCCTGTGGCTCTTACAATCTTTCTGTGTCCTCTTATGTATAGTTCTTTGAGTCCTGATTGTAGCTAGAGTTTTCTCTCCAGGTCTTGCCAAGTCCCAGCAGTCTGACAGCCCACTTATAAAATAATCACTCAGATGCTTATATTATTTAAACTGTTTGACCTAATGGCTCAGGCTTCTTGCTCTATAGTTCTTACATCTTAAATTAACCTACATCTATTATTCTATAAGTTGCCACGCGGCTCCTGGCTTACCAGCATCTTACTTCTTGCTTGTCATGGCGGTGGCTGGCAGCGTCCCCCTCTCTGCCTTCCTGTTCTCTCAATTCTCCTGTCTGTTAGTCCCACCTATACTTCCTGCCTGGCTACTGGCCAATCAGTATTTTATTTATCAATCAATCATCCACAGCACCTGATCATAACAAGTACTTGACTGAGGCATTACTGATTTGCACTATGTTGATCGGTATTCTTATTATCGTATCTCTTGTCTTAAACATCACTTTATCTGTCAACAAAACCATAGTTTTTGTTTGTGCTTTGGGGTAGAGTTGTTTCCAAAGATGAAATTTTCTACTTTTTTATAAATTTCTTTCAGTAATCTCAAATATTCAAGAGATAACCTCACAGGCAACATTTATCTCAAAGTTCCATTTTTACTTAGACCTGTCATTTTTCCTTTCTTGACTGAAGCACAAACACTACATAACTTACAATAGGATGACATTTAAGTGAACCTGTTATAATTTGAAGAACATCATAAGTAAAAAAAAAAATCCTTTGATAAAACATTCCTTCAACAGCTAAACACTTTCAAAGACTGTACTTAATTGAACATGGACTTTAGCCACAATAATGTTTAGTCTGTATCTGGTTATATCTTGCTCATTCTCCAAATAATTTTCAACATGAAAATATTCGGTAGACTTTCTCTCTTATTTTCAAACTCATTTATCAAGACTGCCAAAATTGTTTTACCAGTTTAACAGTCTCTTCATTTTAGCCACGAACACAGAAATCACCATTTCCCTAATAGCAAAACTGTTCAAATATTTGAATCTGTGTCCTATTTATAAATTCCCTTAAATAGTTTTTACAGGCTCAAAGTCTGAATTCATAGTCTCCTTTCCCATCTAGAGAACATAGTTCTTAAAAGTCAGTGAATACCTTTATATTATACCTTCTTAAAATACTCATTCAATCAACAGAATCTGGCATTAACGTTTGGTATATACTCATGTATTCACACAACACACATAAACATTTATACATACCCATTATATACAGAGTGATGGCTAAAAGTACAAGTACATGAGCATATATACATATACATGGTTTTTATAGCCATACAAACACACATACACACACAAACAAGCACACACATGTATAGTTCTAGCCAAGTCCTTTATCACTCCTTTCCTCCTCTCTCTCTCTCTATCTCTAAATGGATGTATGCCTTTATAGATATAGATATAATAAAATAAATAGGTATATATATATATATATATATATACATAAAATAATGAAAAATGTTTCCTGTTCCATCTCATAATCAGTATAAAAGACTTGTTAATTACTTTAAAAATCCTGTTTCTTTTTCAAGTATATTTTGAAAAGAATTTTGCATTTTACAAATTTTTCTTCTTTAGTAAGTGAGTATTGGCCATTGGATGCTTCAGAGGTGGTGGTGAACCTTTTGTACATTAAATTTAATGTGACAATATAATAACCATGTCTCCCAGAAGAAGCTGGGGATGTGAGACTTGAACTTAGCCACAAGATCAATCCTGAAGATAAAAATATGGCTGACATATGTTTAGAGATGATCACTTAAATTATGATAGAAAAATAACATTTTCAAAGTAAAATAATGTTGACATAGAAATAAAAAGGTTCAAAGACGCCATTTCCCACTTAAATGGTCTTACAAGGAAGCAGAAAAAACAAAGTAATGATAATTGAACAAATAAGAAAATAATCAGCAGAATTTAATAAATACAAAAGTATGCAAATAGGATGGTTCATTTCCAGTGTTACAAAAGAACTACAACATAGTTAATGATTACTATCAGGAGACAATTTGATATTACCTAAAGCAAAATATGCCTGAAGAATTAATCTTTTCTAATTAGATTACTTGTAGCAGTGATGATAAATATCTGCCATAGTTCTTGGCATTTGGGCAGTTGGGATCCAGTTGGTGGCACTCTTTGGAAGGCTAGGGAGGTAAAGGCTTGTTGGAGGAAGTACATCAGCAGACTTTAAAGCTACACATGTTGTGGACTTCCACTTCCTTCTCTCTGCTTCCTGCTCCAGTCCCTAGGCTTCTGCCTGACACTTGCCCGCCTGCCATGATGGGCTCTTATCTGGAGCATTAAACTCAAACAAACTCTTTCTTCTACAAGTTGCCTTGTTCATGATGTTTTACCTCAGCAACAGAAAAGAACTAATACACCATGGAAAATAAAACCTTTGAAAAAAAACCCCATATGGATCCAATATACTTTCCTGTTGGTATGTAACATTAGCCTTTTTCTTTGTGAGAGCAAGTATTGAACCCAGGTTCACTCTACTGTGTAGCTACATCTTTGTCTCATTTTTGTATTCTCTTTTGTTTTGTTTTGCGAGACATGGTTTCTCTGTAGCTTTGGAGCTTGTCCTGGACTAGCTCTGTAGACCAGGCTGGCCTTGAACTTACAGAGATCCACCTGCCTCTGCCTCCCTAGTGCTGGGATTACAGGCGTGCGCCACCGCCACCACCACCCTTCCTATCATTTTCGTATTCTTGTATTTAGGCAGCATCACATTTATTTGCCCATACAGGCTAGGCAAGCATTGAACTTGACATTATTCTGATGGCCTCTCTAATAGCTGGGATTATAGGTGTGTAAATCATGTCTCACTTAAAAATGAATGAATATTAGTTTTTGAAGAAACAATATAAGTAAAATGACTATAGCATATGTCTCACCCTTCACTTTTATATCCAAGGTCATAGAAGACAAATTTGATATAAACATTGATTTCATTGAACATAAATATGTACAAACATTGGAATCTCCCTAAATGAATATTTTTTGTTATGGAAAAAGCCAAACTGCAATTGTTGTAATAGTCTATTATTCTGACTACCATTCATTTCTGCTTTTAAGGATTTGTTCCTTTTAGCTACAGTGTACAGAAGGTTGTTAATCTTCTTTCTTCTTCTTACAGAAGAGAACACTTTTATCCCCCAAGCTTGAATTGAATGTATTATCTGGCTCCTTCAGATGGCAACATTTCATAATAAATTACATCTAGATCCTAGAAATAACTATGAAAGTCACTAAAATGTGAAAACTTTCCAGAAGTAGCTTTCATACACTTCTGAATCACACACACCATCATATGTAATTAAGTACTGTTGCCTGGGCTTCACTAGGTAAATTTCTAATGTCTAGTGAAATCTGACAGTTATGTACCTGTGCCTTTAGTCTTATGGGCTTAAGGAGAAATAAATTGCTCTGTCCTGGGTATAAAGTAATTGTCCTGTCTGCCTTCTCTACATGTTTAGTGTTTTATTCCTGTAAAACATGATCACCCTTGACTAACGATTCTCCTCAGAAGGGGCATGGATGACACCTTAAAACAGCCCTTCCAGCAGATGTGGAAAGACACAGCTTCCACTGCAGCAGCTTGCAATTTTTAAAATCTAAAAATTTCATTGTTGGAGCATTTGAGTAGACCAATGAGTTTTTTTCCTAAAGGTACTATGAAAACTTATTGTCTCATCCTACGTGAAGAAACGAATAAATAAATCACTATAACACATGTGTTTTTGTTCAGCTATGTACTTTGAACCTAAAGATTACTATAGACTAAATGATGTATCTTTCATCTTTTTGCGATAATTCAACTTAGATGACGGATAGGATGGGTTTTCATTTCCACCTAAAAATGATAAGAGGATCATAATTACCTAGTATAATTTAATAAAATAAGAAGACTACATATGAAGACTTCTCAAAACTCCTAACACAAGGTTTCACTTCACATTTAGTGTTCAAAGGCAACTTCAAACAAAGTTACTAAATACAGTAAATTGAAACACTATTTCCTCTTGGTTTTCAAACAAGACATCTATTAAGATACCAATTCAAGGAATAACACATTATATGATACTTGATGATATTTAGTTTAAACTCTATCATGTTAGCTATTTATATAAAGAATGTAGAAATTTTTACTGGTATGGGTGTTTTGTTGCTATGATATTATATATTCCTATTATATGTCAATTTAACAGAAAATCAAAAAGCATTTTCTCTATTTGATAATAATGAAACTAATTTTATCTTTTTTGAGTTCTTTGCAGATACAATTTATTTTTTTATTAAGGAATTTTTTATTCATTTTACATAACAACCACAGATCCCCTCTCTTCTCTCTTCCTGCCCCTCCAGCCTTCCTTTCCCAACCCATTCCCCCATTCCTCCCCCCGCCCCAAAAAAGATAAGGCCTCCAATGGGGAGTCAGCAGAGCCTGGTACTTTCAGTTGAGGCAGGTCCAAGCCCTCCCCCTACATCAAGGCTGTGCAAGGTGTCCCACCATAGGTAGTGGGCTCCAAGAAGCCAGCTTGTGCACCAGGGATGGATCCTGATCCTACTGCCAGGGGACACCTTAAGCCGATCCAGCTACACAACTGTCTCACTTATGCAGAGGGCCTATTCCAGTCCAATGGAGGCTCCACAGCTGTTGGTCTAAAGTTCATGAGTTCCCACCAGTTTGGTTTGGTTGTCTCTGTAGATTTCCCCCATCATGATCTTGATGCCCCTTGCTCATAGAATCCCTCTTTTCTAATTTCTAACATACTCATTTAAATTTTAGTAATGATGCTGTATTTTCATAGCATTAACCATATAACTATTTATACAAAGACAACCAAAGATTGAACAGCTTAGTCTCACATACTATATTATTGTAATCAAATAATTACTGATTGTAGACACTGAGTTCATTCACGGTTGTATGCAGTTCATAACCATATGGAAAATTGTTTGCTTAGAAAAAGGAACTGAAAAGCGCTATAGAAAGGGGAACCCAAATTTCGATCTCTGCATCAGTAACTAAAATTTAACTTTGTTTTTATCATTTCTTGCATATATTTGTTGCAAATGAATACTTATTTTCATATTTTGTGGGAAAAGGCACACCTGTCTCATTATGTACATCCCACTGAATGCATTCTCTTATTCTATTTCCTGTATTTGTTCCTGAGATTCAAATAATGGGGCCTTCAGATGTTATACACAATGTCTTGCTTTTGAGAGTGTTGGGAATGATGATGGTTCATCTGCTATAATCTGGCTACTGTAAGCAGTCTCAACAGAACCATTACTGCTTTCTTGTGAATCTGTACATTTTTAGTCACTAGTGCTTCCTACTAACATTGTATTCCTCACAAAGCCTGAGCCACTCATAACAGCTAAAGAATTAGATGCTACAACAATCCTCTGAGCAGGAAAGAAAACCCAGAACAGATAGTTGTAGAAGTTAGTACTTTATGGTTTTATTTGAGATTATTTGTTAAAAGGAGATGATTAAGTTTTCATGTATTCTGAAGCCTTGGTGTACAAGAAAATGCTGAAACTGCTTCATCACTGATGATGGACAATCATTACATGTCTGTGAGAATAAGATTTCTCAGTCTTCAGCTTGCAGCTTGCTTGGGCTTTAGGGTTTTAGGGGGTGCCCTCACAATTGATGATCTTGTTCAAAACCATGAGATCTTAATCTCTATTCTGTCTCAGCAGATACACATGGAAAGTTTGCTACCTCCAGAGAACATCTGTGCACTCAGCTTGGCTCAGCTCTCATTCTCTGTGTTTTTATGTTAAACAAACTCTGGTTTGCTGAATCATTTCACTGTCTATACTCCTGAAACTTGACTTACAATTTTAAGGTGATTTTTGAAAATGGAGACTATTGTTGAATGCCATTCTAATGTGGAAATTCTTTGAAGAAAGTGGATTACAGGACAGCAGAGATATATAAATGGGGGACTAATTCACGTCCCTGGGAAGACCTGCTGCCTTTTAAGCAGCGATTTCATCTGTGTTTCTCGTAGAGCAGCCAGAACAATTTTTCTCCATTGGTCACAGCTCTTTTCCAAATGGGCTGTCTGCTGCCACAGTATACAAAATGACTCTCTGGAAAAATCAGAATGGTCATTCTCCAGGCTGACTGTGAGGAACTAGTCCCAAATCTGATTATCGAGTATAACACTAGATTCTCTTTCATCCCATAAGGTCATGCTTTTATTTTCTGTCCATCTTTTGTCATTGAACAAAAATTAAATCAAAATGATTTCTACTTGACATAAATCCATAGCACAGATTAAATGATAAGTGAACATTATTAAAAATGCTAAATGTTTTGTCAAACACCTACATATATATTATCATCCCTTATTTCTTGAACCTAACCAGATATGTAGATATGGAGAAGTATTGTCTAGAGACTTTTCTTCTTCTGAGTCCAGGGTTTTAAAATTGTCTGTATATTTCAGACATTCTTACTAATGTGACAGTGGTAGCAAAATAAAATTTCTCATCTTTTGTCTTTCAACATTAGCAAAAAGAAGTTGGTAATTCTTTCCTGAGTCAAGATTCACCTAAGTGGATTGCCTTATTGACTTATTTGCTGCAACTGTACTACAATAGAACAGTGGTGGCTTTAGAGGTCTGCAGACTCCATTGTTTCAATAGTCAATGAATTCATGTTAAAATTACATCAGTGCCCCTGACATATTAAATAAAGATATCACAATGAAAACAGCAAGAGTTTTACATCGCCTAGACTATGGTAGAATAATGTATTCATTTTTATAATAAATTACAGCCTTCTGATAACAGTTTATGGATTGTATGAATTATTGTATTCTGATTTAAGTTCAATCATGAAAACGTTGAATATAAGGAAATGAAGTGACTTCAAAAAAAATCTTAAAGATAGTTGTCTCTGAAAAGTATACTATTTGGCCTTAGAAATCTCTCATGGATGTTATTAAGGCATAGTACATGAGTAGTGTTATAATATACATCTCATGTTAATTTTGCTAAAAACTACAAATCATATCTTTGTGATTACAGAATCACAGAGGTAAAAGTGAAACACCCTTCACCTCACTCACCCACTACATCGAGAAGACAACAGCTAGGAGAGACTTGGCCTAACTTATGAAGAAATGTATTATTGCAGGAGTGATGACCCAGGCAAATTAAATGGAAAATTACCTTTGAGAGATCCCCTGCCTCCAGATAGAAGCAGATAACAAACACGTTCCACGTCACCCAGAGGACTAGCCAGACAGCATACTGTAAAAAATCAAAGGAAGAAGAGCAGAATTAATTTGGAATTAGCTGAGGCAGAGGGCAAATAGATCTTGAACTTCTGAAATTAAAATCAAAAATTAGTTGAAAATACTGGATATTGCTTACATCTAAAGAACACACACACACACACACACACACACACACACACACACACACATATGTTGTTTTCTCACAACCTTTTATGGTCTCATAAAATACTGAAGGATCAAAGTGTTCCTGTGTAAGCCCAAGGTTTCAAACAGCCAGCATCATGCACTAAGGACAGATCCTGGTCCCACAGACTGGGTGCCTCCCAAGCAGATCAAGCTATTCAATTGTCTTACTTAGCCAGAGGGCCTGATCCAGCTGGGGGCTCCACAGCCTTTGGTTCATAATTCATGTGCTTCCATTCGTTTGGCTATTTGTTCCTGTGCTTTTTGCAATCTAGGATTCAACTTTCACGCTCTTGCAGACCTTCCTCTTTCTCAACAGTTGGACACCTGGAGCTCCACCTGGGGCCTGGCTGAGGGTCTCTGCATCCACTTCCATCAGTTATTAGATGAGAGTTCCAGCACAACAGTTAGGGTGTTTAGCCATTTGATCACTGGACTAGGTCAGATCAGGCTTTCTCTCGACCATTGCCAGCAGTCTACAGAGGAAGGAGGGTACTGGACCTGCCTGTACTGAATCCACCAGGTTTAAATGAATCCCCAGGGGAGTCTTGGTCATGGAGGACATGGGAATGGAGGGGAGGGACTGGGGGGAGGGGGGAGGACAGGGGAACCCTGTCCTGATGTATAAAATTTAAAACACATAATAATAAAGAAAAAAAACTGAAGGATATATATATATATATATTTGTTTTTGTTTTTAAGGGCGAAGAAATAACAGCTTCCCCCTTTCTATGTAATGGATTTTGTGTTTACAGACATGGAGATAATTGGATGCTCCCATAAACATACTAAATAGGTAAAAAGAAAACATTTTTGTTTTGTAAAGTCATTTTTATAGTGAATATACAAACTTACTTCAAATTACTAAGATTATTCCCAACACAATGGTCCTCATGTCCATGTCCTATGTAGTCAGGTTTTTTTTTTCCTTTTGTGTTTCACTTCTGGCTCATCTTCTCATATCCTCTCACAAACTCCATGACATCACAGTAACCATCTAGCAATTATCCATAACTCTATTCTGTTGCCTGCTTAGTGTGTATTCTGCAGTGGCAACAAATCTGCTACCAACTCATAACTTTGATCATCCAGTCAAACAAACTATTTTAAACACCTAGAAGTCAATGTCCTAGAAAAACATTGCAGATAACAAAGACCAAAATTAATTAACCACAAACTCATGTCAAATGAAGGAGATGATTTTTACAAGGGTGAATATCACATCGGAAATGATCAAATTATGTGTAATGTGAATACAAAGAAGGAAGATGGAAATAATGCATCCTTTATTGTAAGAAACAAAATGTGAAAGCTTAAAAAAGTTGGGTGACACTTACTCTCTGAGAAATGAGTGAAACTGACATAAGTGTCAGACATAAGTGAAAATGTGGGGAATGATTGGAAGGGTGATATCAACAAGGAAACAGCAGGTGTGGATTTGCTTTGTTAATTGAAATCAGGGGGTATTCTGTTACTTTCTGCTAAATAAACCCATGGCTCCCATCTCTTTGATAATGAGTTTCATATCTTTATGTTACAAGTCAAGAACCTCCATGGTTTTGAACCATGCTGTCCTTTAAGTCACTTATTTGAGCTCGTCCCTATAGACATCCTGGATTCCAAACACACTGTTGACTTTCTGTTCTGTGAACTTAAAGTACACTTTTCTTCTTAGGGTCTTTTACTGAATAATTCCTTCATCATTGATTTTTTTTTCTTTTCTCTACACATTACTCTTCACATCCATCAATGTTTTACTTTTCTTCAAAGGTCACTGAAAATAACACTTGCTGACAGACATGCAGTTATAGCTGGCTGAGCTTTTTGTAGTGTTTTAGCTGATGTTGCTGTATTAATTTCACCCCTAATACTATCTTTAATTACTTATATATAAACGTCTAATGTACAAACAATAATACCTTTAGGGAATACATTCTTCTGTGTATGTCCATCTCCCTGATCTCCTAACTCAATACCTTGGATAAAGTAGACATTCAGAAAAATATTATTTTTAATTCAGTGAGTGAATGATAAGAAATCGAGATAAAATATTATTTTCAGTTGCAGAATGCCGACTCTACTTATGGACATCATTTTGCAGGCATACTGTGATCATTATGTTATTTGAGGAGTCATGAAATTGTTGTGTAACAGAAAATGATGATGACACAGCATTTTAAAGATGTTCAGGTGTACCATCTGCTGTACAGGGATGTTGGTCTCTACAGCATAGATTGGAGAAGGCCAAATCAAATAGTCCAAGAACAGAGATATTTGAGATGCTACCTAGAGTGTGGGCTGAGAACTGATGATGAGATTCATACACTGAGCAATTGCAGAAGAAAAAAAGAAGAAGAATTGATTTGTTGAACAGGAATCCCATGAAACATTTGAGTTTGGTCAGTGTGTGTATTTAGCTAGCTCGGCTTATTTTTAAACTAAATGGGGGGTTATTAACAATGACTTTGAGTATTTTTTTTTAATCACTTTCTTGTTAGGCATTTAGATTTTGAATATTCCACAGCCTTTTCACTGCAGTTGCTTCCTACTCTCTGCAGAAGCATTTTCATTGTATATGACACATTCTAGCTTTGTTTGATTTCCTGTAATTTGAAACAAACAAACAAACATCTTGTCCAAGAGTTGGGGTCTTGCAATTATTTGCTGGATAGATTTGGATTTTAGTTTCAGAAATACAGTGAAGTTCTGGGTCCATATTGATAACACGACGAAGAAGAAAATGTCCCTACAGTTTGCAATCATTTAGTTAACTTTCAAAAAATGAAAATAAAGAGAAGAGGGTAGGAAAAGTAAATTTATGTTTCCCATTGGTCCCATTAACACATTTCTTTGCCTTTTAATGATGGATGGAAAGCTGAGTAGATCCTACTTGTGAAATGATAGATTAGGAGGTTAGCAAAATATTTGGGAGGAGCATATGAAATGCTTTGCATCACATGACTCAAACGTTCCTGAAATTTGTCATTGGCAGACACTAAGGAATGCTAATGCTAGATGGAGGATAGAGCTAAGAAGTAGAACTTAGCTTGTGGGAACACTGAGATCAATCCTCAAAACTTAAAAAGTAAACAGATAAATAAAAACAAAGAATGTCAGTGCAGTGGTTTTCTGTTGAAAATGTAATTTTCATTTCATTTTACTTTATTTTATTTGTATGTTTTGCCTGCATGGGTCTATGCAGATCTTGAGTGCATAGTGCTGGAGAGAGGCCAGAAGAGGGCGTAAGATTCTCTGGAACTGTAGCTACAAATGGTTGTGAGCTGCAGTCTGGATGCTAGAAATCAAACCTGGATTCTCTGAAAGAGCAGTCAATGCTTTTAACCACTAACCCATTTCTCCAACCTGATGCTGTGACTTTTCTATTACAAACCTGAAATTTTATATATATATATATATATATATATATATATATATATATATATATAATTTATCAAGTGGCAGAAATATTACATATATCTCCACAGGTACTTGTCATACTAGTTTATCCAACAATACAACGAATATATAAATATCAAATTTCTTCTCTTTGAGACTAATAAAGTCTTTCTCAATTTGTACTTAATTACTTACATGTATATATAAATTTTATTCGGTTTGGTTAAAACTTGAGCTGAAATTTTTTGGTTTAATAACCAAAGTTAAACAATATTATGGGAGGATGGCTAAGATCAGATGCCCCATAAAAATACATTGCATAGAAATTAAGAACATTGTACATATCATCTGCATCTACCAGTTAGGAACTCTACAGATTTATTCCAGCTATATGGTGTCATTGAGCTTCAGATTCTACAACTGTTTATTAATAATTGGTAACTCATCGGGCTTCTATGAGACTTCAAAGCATTCATTACTTGAGTATTCGATAGCTATTGCCACTTTATTATAATACTTATATTAGTTCATTGCATTTTGTCAAAATAAAACAGCAGTGATGCAAAAAGTTTATCATAACAGACTCCGTAAAACACACTCCACTAATGTATCTAACATGTCATTCTACCCAGCTGACTTTGCAATCAAGAATTATTTCCTTAAGGTAATATGATTATCTCTAACAGAAAGGTTTTCTTTTTTTTTTTTTTTTTTGTCTTTTTACTTAAATTCCAAAATTGATATGTAAATTGCATTTTGAAGGGATCATTTACATGTTTAAATTAAGATAGTATTTTTTCATCTTTTATTACTATATCATACATTTATGAATCACATTCTATATCTTATTCTATGGGTTTCTTTTCATAGTATTTACGGTAAAGATTCTGCAAGCCCACGTATTCCAAGGGTGACACAAAATTACATGTTCCTCTTTCATCTTTGTGTTTCTTTGAATTACTTTTATTTCTTTGTATACTTTATTACAATTAAGGTGGCCCCAGAAAATACTAGATATTACAGGCTTACAGAAGAGATTAATCACTTTAAGTGCTCTGGGCTCTTGAACAAATAGAGGAAAAAAACTTGAATGTACTTATAGTAATCCTTGTCATCATTCCATTATGCTAAATAGGGGTTTTACTAACTTTATTCCATTTATTTTGATGCATTAATTATCTTCATTTAACTTCCTTTTGCATCCTTACTACTTTCTTCATTTTTTTTATTATTCTTTCTGTAGTCATATTTCTTGTTTGGTAGCTAATGGAAGTATTTTTCTGCACCAAATATCTTCCCATTGTATGTTGGTATTTGCATTCCCTTATAAATTGTCTGGCAGTGATTTTTTTTTGGCCAATATACTATATCGTTAAGCCTGTTCTTCAACTTGTTCATGTAATAGAAATAATAAGGGTCTGTACTAACTTCTTTCCACTTGCTATAGTGAGTAGATTGGCAATAGTTGACCATTGCTCAGCTTGTATGTAATTGGAAATGACATTCTGCCTGGGAGAACTACCCTAACAAGATGACAAAGAGTTGCACTGGCTACCTCACTTGTTTTCTTCAGTAAAACGAATCTTGCTTCAGTCTCATTTTTCCCGTGAAAAGTCTTATATTTTACCTTTCAGATAAAAGCTTAAAAGCTTTGATCTATTATCTGTGATAAGAGACAAATCCCACTTCTTGATGAAATCCACTTTTCAAGAACTGATGCCCGAAGCACCCAATAAACCATTTGAGAAACTAATGCAATCTGAATCTTACTGAAATGCTGAAAACTGTTAGCTATAAATGAACTAATGATTCATCATGATTTCCCTGTTGTCTTGTGGCTTGAACAACAAAATCAAATTACCTTCATAAAGTAAAAAGTAGTTAAGGCTCTTACTCATTGAAGGCAACTCAGATATATTTGTTCTGTGCTGTGCTGTGCTGTGCTGTGCTCTGTGTGTGTGTGTGTGTGTGTGTGTGTGTGTGTGTACATGCATGCATGTGCACACAACTGCACAGGGATGCACGTGCCAGGATAAAGTGGGAAGGTCAGATGACAACTTTTTGGGGCTTCCTCTCCCCCTCAACTGTAGTGTCCTGTGTCCTCAGGTTTTCTGGCAACCATCTTTACCACCTGAGCCAACCAACTGGCCTGACACACAGCTGTATACTATGTTGGAAATGAGATTAGGTTATGGAAGGATAAAATGGTAACACATTTTTTTATTTGGAAAAAATATCAATCACATCTCAATGATACTGCTAATTCCTCTCATTTAGAATATAAACACCTAGAATTAACCTCTAGATTTTTAAGGTGTCTCATAGATTCAGCAAGACAAAGTATGTAATTTTAACATAGTTTGCCAGCTTTACATGCCAAAATGTACATGTAACTTTACAATTTTTATTAAGATAAAATGAACTTTCTAAACTGTCTGAAACTATAAGATAGAGCATTGTTTTCCCAAAGTAATCTCATTTTGAAAAACTAAGGGAGAACAAAAGAACTTAAGACAGATACATTTTATCATAGTTCTTGCTAAAAATTTCTATAAAATTAACATCAGGAAAATTGACTTTATTTTATGATATTAAAAGGAAGAGGCAAACATTATTTGAAATAGATATTTAAGTTTATAATTTGTCTGCCATACAAATTTCATGTTTAATTTTCTTAAATATTGCCAAATTTATAAAAATTGTTTACATTATTATTATTATTATTATTATTATTATTATTATTATTTGAAAGAGAAAGACAAAGGTACTTGATAGTCATGATATATCACAAGTGATTTATTAGTAAAGAAATTGGTCATGAATCACTTCACATTCATTAACTACCAGCTGGATGCCTGAGCCTTCTGCAGATGAGTCAGAGAAGCATTATAGGATATGACCCAATTTGTTGACTGACTTGACTTCTACTTCTTATTGCAATATTATCAATTATTGATATGCAATCTGCAGGAATGTTTTCTGGTTTGAATATTTTCCCTAGGCTACAAAAGTAGTATCAGTAACTAACATCACTGAGACCATGCTGCTAACATAAACATAATGATACATCAACTCTGAGGAATTTCCTTAGAACAATTCTTTAAAGCAAAACATGGGGAGGTTAGAATCATTAACAAGTAGGTGTTTATAATAAAAGGGAAGATGTTTGAAAGATATATTGAAACATCTGCTTCCAAAAACAAACATTTCTGCTCAGCATGTTTTAGACACACTGAAGATTTGCTCAAGGCTCTCGGTGTCTTAGGTTAAATTCCTCATCTCTAAGGGCTGCATCACTTGACCTATTGAAGTACTTTTATCACTTTCTCACCTGTTGTTATGAAAAGGAGCAAAAGTAGCCAAAATAATCCATTTATTTTTCAGTTCTTGATTATTTCACACCAAGAGAAGTTTGCACTACAATGAAAATCTGCAAATCCTGTTACATCTAACTTCTGCTGTAAAACTTTCTCTTTTATAAGAAATCTCTTACTAAAATACACTATCATCGTATAATGCTCCCAGGGATGAAGTCTCTGGTAAGATTATCATTCAAAGTCTCTTAAAATTCTAATGCTATGCTGAGCATGCAGTCACATGCCTTTAATTTTAGCACTGGGGAAGCAGAGGCAAGAAGGAGGATCTCTGTGAGTTTGAGGCCAGGCTGGTCTACAAAGAGAGTTCCAGGACAGCCAGGGCAACAGAGAGAAAACAAGTCTCGAAAAAACAAAACAAAACATAACAAAACAACAAACAAACAAACAAAAAGCAACCAAAAAAAAAAGATTCTATAACTTTCAAGTCATTTAAGAAATTCCCCCATTTGCAGTCCCTTTTTGTTATCGAGAGTAATAAAAATTCTGAACATCAAGGAGGAGAAATTGAAGCAATATCATACTTAGGAACTATGCATTTAACATTTTAGTGGTATCCTCATTCTCCTCTCTCTGCATATTGCTGAAGTTCTGTCCTGCATACATTAAATAGAAATCAACAGTCTATAAATTTTCAAACATTCAGTGGCCATTATTTTTAAAAAATATAAAAATGACTATTGATTTTTTCTTTATTATTATGTGTTTTAAATTTTATACATCAGCCATGGGTTCCCCTGTCCTCCCCCATCCCGCCCCCACCCCCACCTTCCCCCCAGCCCCTCCCCTCCATTCTCATGTCCTCCAGGATCAAGGCACCCCTGGGGATTCATTTAAACCTGGTGGATTCAGTACAGGCAGGTCCTGTCACCTCCTTCCATGACCCAAAAAGTCCAAGAAATTTGGGACACCATGAAAAGACCAAACCTACGAATAATAGGGATAGAGAAGGAGAAGAATACCAATTCAAAGGCACAGAAAATATATTTAACAAGATCATAGAAGAAAACTTTCCCAACTTAAAGAAGGAAATGTCTATGAAGATACAAGAAGCCTATAGAACACCAAACAGACTAGACCCCCCAAAAAATTCCCCTCGCCACTTAATAATTAAACAACTAAACATACAGAATAAAGAAAGAATATTAAGGGCAGCAAAGGAAAAAGGCCAAGTGACTTATAAAGGCAAACCCATCAGAATAACACCCGATTTCTCGGTGGAGACTTTGAAAGCCAGAAGGACCTGGACAGATATAATGCAGACACTAAGAGACCATGGATGCCAGCCTAGACTAATATAACCAGCAAAACTTTCAATCATCATAGATGGAGTGAACAAGACCTTCCAAGACAAAACCAGATTTAAACAATACTTATCCACAAACCCAGTTATTGATTTTTTTCAGAACTACAAATGAAAACAATATCCCAGATGTATTGTTTGTCTTGAAGTAAAAAGTGAGTAATTTCCTTTGATCAAAAAAATAAAAATATTCATTAAGCACAAAATCAGATATTTGTGAATATTTTCTTGTGCTTTAACTCACTCAAACTATTTAATGACAGGAAACTTATTTATCTGTAGTTCCCAAGGTTGGACATGTTCTACTGAAAGGCCTTTGCTCATGCACAATAATATTTGTTTTATGGGAATATTCTGAATACTGTGTGCAAATAAATTTTAGATTGAAAAAGTTAATAAAACCTAACTTGGTGAAACACAAAAAATTATATTCAAACTATAAAAGCTAAAATATAGGAGACACTAAAATGATATCGTGATTTTATTGAGTCTTTGGACAGTAGGGTGTTGACTTGTGGGTCTGCAATCCAACAATGAGTGCAGGGGGAAAGAATCATTAATCTGCTAAAACTACAATTTCCAGTTCATGGTTTCATATTTGTTACTATTTGTGACTTGGAGTGGAACCAATAATCTACTGTTTCTTGCCAGTCAGCAAATAATTGAAGTCCCATATGGTTATCCTTTTGTTTTTTATATCTTTATTTAAAGATTTTAATAACCACTGTTTTCCTTCTGTTCAAGGTTTTTGAATTGGCAAAAAAAACAAAAAACAAACAAACAAAAAAACCAAAAACCAAAAACCAAAAAACCAAAACCACTAAGGATGCTGGATTATTCTTATTCATCATTTGAAGGTCAGCCAAAATGTTTCATAAGTCATTTAGAAAGTTAATTGCCATGAGTTTGAAGGGGTGTGTGTCCATGTAGACACGTTTTCCTCTTTTATCACTCTTCACTTTATGTTTTGAAATAGCACCTCTCACTGAGCTTGGACCACCACACAACTAGCTGGCCACAAGTCCCTGAGATTTGCCATTGTTCTCTTACTCTGCCCCCACACAGCACTAGGATTATATAAGCAATCCTGCATGCCCACTCTTTAACATGCAATCACTTTACCCACCGAGGCATTTCATCAGGCCCTGAAGATTTTTATACATCTAGTAATATTTTTATTCCATTGATCTTTATCACCTTCCCATTATAGGTTATATGACAGCCTCTCCAGACGTATGTACACATAAGTTTCCCAAATTTAGAGAATTATTATTACCTTATATAGCAAAACCGGAAAGAAAATAACTTTTTTTCAGACATGAGTACGGAAGAGTTGGAGGTGGGCTGATGTCCTTTAATATCAAGAATATCCAATAACATCACATGACTTTGTAAGAGGCAGATAGGTGGATATTTTATATAGAGAAGGAAACGGGGTAATGGGAGGGGTACAGTAAGAAGTCTGATGCTAGTGGGTTATGTAATGACAGGTCTTTCCAAACACTGTGGAATTTTGTAACCACCCAGAACCTTAAAACTCAAGATATGTGGAATGCTAGACACTCTGGAGGTAAGGATTATCCTGATTTTAATGATACTATTTGTAAGACAATCTCACGTAAACCAAGATGATGACCAATATCACACTTTAGGAATTCAGGATAATTTTTGTGTGTGTGTGTGTGTGTGTGTTTCAGATGAACCAGTTTGTAGTGGTTTATGGTGGTAATGTCCATCGAAAGCACAGGAAAACAGTACATCCACAAATACAACACTGGCATACATAATACCTAAGCACATGTGGTGATGGGTAATTTAGATACTGAGATGTACTCCTTTTTAGCCATTATACTACTACCTCTGAATCACTCCATTGCTAATGTCACAGTGATGCCCAGACTGAAGTTTCATGGTGTGGAGAGGTCTGAGATCCACAGAAATGAGGGGAGAAAAAACAAACTACAGAAAATCTGGGCAATGCTATTCCTTATATCATTAGGGATTTCTGTACAGAAATGTTATGATGCAATGCAAAAGAAGATTAGAGGAGAGTAAATAATACAGGAGGTGGAAACAGCTATCCAGTAAAGAATCTGAGATATGTTTCTAAAGTGAGATGCTTGGATTCAAAATGTTATTCATTATTCAAATCTTTATAGAATCAAAGGTATCATTTAATGAATAATAAGATGAAAAGGCTATTTTTTTGAAATACAATTTGTATTCATCGATGAGTAGGGTTCAATTTGTCATCTATCACTTTTGCTTTAAAAAAATTAGGATAGTGATTCAATTACAAATTATTATATAGTAGTTGGAAACTTGGTATTTATGTAAATTATTTATCATTCTCCCTTTTCACAGTTATAGATTATAATAAGTAACAATTGTCATTTGTGGTCCATGAGTGAATGAGAAGCATTACAGTTAGGCACATAGATCTTTATGGCCAGTTGTAGCACTTTGATGACACTGTGATTGTAGCTGATTGTAAGCAGGTAGCATCCATATGTTGGGCCTCAGCCGTACTTCATGAAAGAATTCATGGCATACTTGAATAATGATTCTATTTGTAAGACAATCTCATGTAAACCAAGATGACGACCTACAAAATGACAAAGCCAGTTCTCTGTCCAACCTTGATTGATCTTGATTTGTTCAACATTCCTACACGTCTGTAAACTATTAGCTGGAGAAAAACACACATAGCATGCAAGTCTCTTATTGTGAACATGGGATTGATAAGATATCAAATTGCATTAATTCTGCTTAACATGCTCTATAGGGTAATGAGTTCCCCCACAAGTCCATAACTATCACATAGCTACCCTCAGCCCACCACTGTTCATCTAGTTATTTGTTTGGTAATTGTGGTCCATATGAACAAACTGAAGAGACAATGTTCAACTGAGTGGACACATGCAGTATTAAAATAAATTTCTCCGTGGTCTAGAGAAAGGCACAGTGTTTCAGAGTTCAGACTGTTCTAGAGGACCTAAGTTAGGTTCCATGTACCCATATGTGTGGATCATGACCACTTGTAGCTACAACTCCAAGGGGTTCAATCCTTGGCATCCTAGGGCACCCATACACATGTGCATATACACACATAGTTAAAAAATAAAATAAAATATATAAAAAATACACATTTCTGCTACAAAACTTTAAATGATGTTTTTGTGATAAAAATGTTCATTAAGAGAGTGAAATTTCAAGTTTACATAAACTTATTGATGTCATAGTTAAAAACTTACAATATAAATTAAAAGTACACAGTGTTTTAGCTTCCTCATTAGTAGTTTTTTAGGTTATCCAAATTGTTTTTTGTTGTTTAGTATCATAAAACTTGGACTTTGACCACCTGGAGCTGAATTAATTTTACTAATATTAATAGAAATAAAAAAGTTAAAAATCTTATTAATTGGGATTGCTTTGAGCTACATACAACTTACTATGGAACAATGTCTTATAAACTTTATTTTTTCCTTTAAGCCTGTGTTTGAATGATGTCATGGCGCTAAACATGCAATTCTTGGAAGTTCTTTTACATCTTCATGCACAATGTATGTGTAGTACCATGCAGATACTAAGATAATGGGTAGTTAAAGTTCATTCCTTCTATAGCAATTTATTACCTTAGAGGAAAAATTATTTCTAGAGTCAGTCAGTAGATCTTCTTACATATAATTAACTTGGTTATGTCACAAATTAGCTCCAAATCCAATCAATGACAAAATATTTTGATTGTTGTGGTATATATAATTCATCCTTGAACCAAAAGGATGATAGTCTATTCTGAGAGTTCTGATATCCATACAATTACAAGGACATTCTAAGAGAATGGAGAAAGGACTATCTGCCATGGCAACATAAGCATGCCTTAGAATTTATTTTTCTGTTTAGTATACAAAAGTGAATAGTCATTATATTTATCATGCATTTTATAATTTTGTTTTCTAGAGAAATATAAAACTCTTTGCTTCAGTAATACTATACTTCAGCCAAATAAACAAGTAATATACCAGTAAAGCCGATAAAATATGAGATTTTAGCCACCTATTAAGGAGGGGCATGAGAAATAGACAAACAATCATGAAGACACAACTTAAGAGGGAACAACTTTTAAAAAAGGCGTGTGGTGTTAACTGCCTCTACAGAAATGTCAAGCATCTATGTGATAAGACAGCAGAAAAGACTGATACATAATATTAAGACTACTACACAGAAACAATAAGAACTTGAGGATGGAAGAGATTACCATAGAACATTTCAAGAGTCAAAAATAGAAAGCTAGCAACAGTTTCAAAATGCTTGTCATTACCTTATTAATATCTGGTAGATTTATGGTAGCTGTAAATCTTGATTGAATAGCATAGCATACTTCTCCACCCCCACTTTTGGTGTTAGAAGCATCATTTGTCTCCTTTGGCCAGAAGAAAGGCTTTAGTCCTTTAATTGTCATGTGACCCATCTCTCTTCTCAAATTTAAAGCCACTCTACTACTCAACTAAACAGTCTTCTAAAATATGTATGTTATCTCAATCGAGGGATGTGGTAACTCAATCAATATCAACTTTAAAATATTTAATTGCTATCTATCGTTTTTATATGAAAATACGTATAGAGGTAAAGTATACATACGTGTGTGTGTCTGTGTTTGAATTAATACAAATATATCTTATGTTAATTTAATTTAACATGTTAGAGAAACGTCATTCCTCCTGGATCATTTGTATGATATTTGATTGTAAGAGTAGGTAAATAATAATATTATCTGAAATATTATATTTTTATGATAGAATTTCTCCAACTTGCTTTCAGGCAGAAACATTTTTAAGATGTATATTTTTTTTCCTGTCTGCTCAAAAGAGAAAATAGACATTTTTGAATATTTCATGCAATTTCTGTCCCTTGAATACCTCTTTTGGTTGGATGTTGTCAGGATTGAAGATTAATCATATCATCTCAAAAGTTTGTTCTCTAAACTTATTTTAGCCTTAACAACCCTGGTGTGCCAAGAAACATAAAAGAATAAAATTCTTAATGAGAAACCCATGTGGTAAAGTTTGCAGATTAATTCAGTGTTGGAGCAGAAATATTAAAATAACAAGTCATTTAATAAATATGGATATTTAAATGCATGTGAGATAAGACAGTAATGATACATACAGTCTTCCTAGTAGAGTCAAACACCAAACCAAACCAAACCAACCAACCAACCAACCAACCAACCAAGCAACGAACAACAAAAAACACTGAATTCAATGGACTCTTTCAAATTGACTTGTGTTTGTGTGTGTGTATGTGTGTGTGTGTATTGTATGTCTTGTCATGTAAAAAGATGCTTTCAAGTGTGTATACATTATAGAATAATAAGCCTAGCAATGAACATATGTACTTAGATAGTTGCCATTTTGATGGTGATAATATTTACTATCCCTTCTCAGGGTTTTCAAGAATATAATGTATCATCATTTTATACAGGAGATCTGCTGAAATTACTCCTTCCATTTAACTGGAATTATTTATTTATTTTTTTAGCCAATATTATTCCACTCTCCTTCTTTCTTTAGCATGCACATTTCTGGTAAAGTTACTAGGATATTTCTCTATAAAACTTCAGGGTGGTGGCATGCATGTATTTTCAATAGTGCCAAAATTTTCTGTCTGCTTCTACATCAATGTTTTAGATTCCATATACATACTAGTATGATTATGAGGTTTGTCTTCTGTGGCTGGATTATTCCCTTATTTCATTTGTAATAACATTCCTCCTGGTTTTTTCCCTACTGTTTCAAATAACAGGATTCCTTTCTATTTTGTAGTTGAATAATTTCCCCCTCCTGTCTCTCTCTCTCTGTAGATGTGTGTGATCATATTTTATCACTGCATTCATTCACGGATGTGTGTAGGCTAATGACACAGCATAGCTAAAATAACAGTTCTGTAGTAACTGTGGAAATGTCAATAACTGTTAAACTGACTTCACTCCTAAAGATAAAAAGCTGATAGTAATTCTGCTAGATTTTAAATTAATGCTACCTTTAAATTTTAATCAACTTTTATACAGTTTTCTATAGTAGTTGAATAGAAAATTCTTAAAATTTTTGTTTCATGGTTCATCCTTCCACAGTGAAACAATGACAAGAAGTTACTTGAGGAAAAAACTTCCAGAAGTATAGGAAACAATCATTTAAAATTGTGTATCACTTGAATAGTGCCTGAAATTTCACATCCACTTCCCTACCTCTACTGCAGGGTTTCTGTTTAAGTAATCTCATTTGCTTTAATGAACATCATCAAAGTTCAAGGAAAATAACCCTGGTAATTTTCACTTTCCTATAATAATGCTTCAATTTACTAGACTCAATATTATCCATATTTTATTGGTCTTGACTTATATAAATGTGTGTGTAAATTGTTTTTAAAATACATAACAATATGTTGTTTTGATATAACCAACACACACACACACACACACACACACACACACACACACACACGATTGTTTTAATCAGGGTTTTGTTATGCAGCCCAAGTTGGTCTCAAATTTGCAATCTTCCTGCTTAAGTCACTCAGGTATTGACACTAGAAGTGTGTGACATCATACCTGACTACTGAGCATAATTTAGAACTCAAACTTGAATGTAGGTATATGGATGCTTTGGTATTATCTGTGACTTCGATAATGCATTAGGTGACTTAAAATTCATTCCAAATATATAGGCATATCCAAAATTTCATTGTCCTGCAATGCTATAGGTATTTTCCTCTATATTTTTCAAATTTTTAAACTGATTTCGAGGTGTATGTTCATTTATTTTATATCCAAAGAATTAATGATGACAGTATATTATTACATCAAATAATAATATGGTAGATATGAATATATTAATAGTACATTATCCAGAAATTTCCATTATTAAGATTATTTGAATTATTTAATAGAAAGATCTTTCAAGAGGAAAGGAGTCCTGATCTTAAATATAAACTGCATGATGAATATATATTGGCAATATGGCAAAATATCAGATATTTAGATCTTGGTATTTTTTTACTAATATTTTGGTGAATACAAAGGGAATAGTTATTTTTTTTCAGGTAAGTATACTTTTTCTCATGTAACAAGCCTTAGCTACAGTGCCCGTGGGCTTGTCCAACAATGGTGGTGATGATAAACAGAATGTTTCAGTTCTATGTCAGCCACTTAGACAGTCAATCATTTTTATTGGAAATAATGACTGCAGAGGGACATGCACCAAAAGTATTAGCACTGGGGACCACTTTTTATATTATTCTAGGAAAGTTCTCTTTAAAACAATAAAACAATTTCTTAAGGAATTTATCTTATGAAAAGCCATCATGCCCTTAATGACCATCAGATGACATCAGGAAGACAGGAAACATTTGATCAAACGTGTTTTCAGAAAATAAGACCTTGAAATATGCTAAAATAATACAAAATATGGAAACCTATAGTATGAAAATACCCTTAGTGTTTTCTAACATTTATCAAAGCATGAAAAGAACGCTGTGTGAATGATCTGCAAGCATTCATAATGGATAATTAGGTTTTGACAATACATTAGTTACTTTCAATCTTCAAGTACTTTTAAAAGTAACTGTAGGTTTAAAATTACTAACTCACATGTTAAGCAAGAATAAAAAGTCTAATAGCTATCCTTTCCTTAAATTTTATTTTTCTAGTTAAGGGTAACTTTGGATTGCATCCAAAATGACATACAAAATTGTATTTTATAATTTGACCTAGACATAGTTATTTTACATTCATCTAATTACTAAATAATTTGCATGTTTATCCCATATATTTCAAGAACTCTATGAATGGTGCTATGATCTTGAGTGACTTACACTGGATGTTTCTTTTTTCTGCTCCTTGTCTACAGATCATAATTCCAGCCCATTACATACAAATTCATGATCACAAAATCTTACAAAGTAAATTAAGGCAATTTAAGTATTGGAAAAATTTTATTCCAGCAAATTTAAAATGATATGTCTTGCTTATAGTTGTCATATTAATACTGTCATCTTCATATGAAAATGATTTTTCTTCATAATAAAGCCTATTCACAAACTAAAAAAACTCACAAAATTTCAACAATCTGTCTCTATACATACATAACTGTTTTGGAGATAAGGACCCCTTCTATAGGCTTTTAGCACTCCGACTTTAGTAGATACTGTAGTTGAGTGCCCAGGTGACCTTTTAGGATACCAATAATTTTCCTCCCATTACTGGAAGTGTTTCACATTGGCAATTCATAGCCAAGTTACATCTCCACAATTATTCTTGGCTGATTTAAATTATCTTGCCCTTGGTTATTAATTCCTTTTAAGGAATCTCATCTCATGACTGTTTTTTGTTGAGGTACAGTTTTCTTGGGCTCTCTGACAATCCTCGAAAGACCAGCCTGGCCTCAGAGCTCCATGTGAAATCCATGGAGGCTTCTATTGCTACTGGCTTGCAGTTTCTTCTTTCCTGAATGATCTTGCTTTCCCAGTCCTTTACAGATGTTGTTCCTGGGAACACTCTAATAATTGCCTGCACACAAATCTCTATCTCAAAGTGTGTTTCCAGAGGAACAGAACTTATAACCATTTAAATCAGGAGTTGTCTTTGAAAATGACACTAAATGGAGACTTTGGATGTAGATCACCTGATGGCTGGCAATAAAGATCTTGTCACTTGAAATCGATGGTGCAATGATAGTTTGGGGATTGGTATAACATTGAAACTCGACATTTTTACTGGTGGTGAATTGAGATGACTCATTTAGACAAAACTAATGACAAAGCTGTCAACCAAAGAGCAATAGTGAACTGCTAATAGAAAGCTTGTCTGAGAAAACTAATAGCCAGTGAGTAAGAGATGACATATTAGTTCCCTGTACTAAGAAGTAGAAGTGACTCATCTGGAACAAACTGAATCATTCTGACTGGATTCCTGTTTATTCTATGGATTGGAGAAAATCCCTCATAGAGCTTATATAATACTTAGTCTACAGCACAAGAACTTGATAAACCCATCAGACATTTAAAGACAGGTTGAGTAGTTAACCTGGAGAGGGTACATGCAAAGAATATCCCTCTGGCATATGAGAAACACCCCGAATAAATGGCTATTATGTGGTGTTGTATTTCTAGTGGAATACTTAAATTCACAATAGAAGAGCAGAGCAGAGTGGTTCTATAATTGCATACTCACAGAATTTTGCTTCTATTTCTAAGCTAGTTTCTGAGGATCTAGCTAATTCCTGCTTAGAATACTTCCCCTACATTATAATGCATAAGTTATATTAAGTTGACTGCATGACTGTTGCAAGTCACCTTAGACTCTGTGACTCAAGACACAAGCAGAGAACAAAGGTGGCCATTTCCTAGCATTAATAACGGACCTCGATCATCACTGAATCTAGGGAAGAATATAATTGAAATAAGGATGAAATATGGGTGTCTCCTGATTATTTCCTTCCTAGTCAGACTCTGGATCATTTTAGAAGATAAACTGAAAGGTTGGTAGATGAAATTTACTCTTCTTATTTTAGTTATTTGTCTTGCAGTAGCGACAACGTGTACTGACATGAACAACATAGCAAAGGAAGGGTTTATTTTGGATCACAGTTTCAGGGTAGAGTCCATCATGAAAGGGAAATTGCTGTAGCAGGGGTAAGAGGTAACTGGTCATGTTTTTGTACCCATGGTCATGCTGTACCCTATCAGGAGGCTGAGGGAGATGAACGCTCCTGTTCAGTTCACTTTCTCCATTTCATCCTGCCAAGAATCCACAAATAAATTGAGTTCTAGTTCAAGACAACAAATATTAACCGCTACTGTTCTGGAAATCCAGATAGAATGGCTAGTACAGGATTGGAGTGATATGCATCAGTTGTTGCTCTGGGACCTACTGCAGGGGTGAAGCTGAAGTTATCAACGGGGCACATTCATCATGTAAATGAAACCAATGATGAATATGACATTTCCAGATAGGGCAATAGTAAGTTATATGATGAAGAAATGAGAATCTTGATGCTTTTTAGTCAAGTTTTCCAAGTAGAACTAAATTCTCATTATGTCAATGTAACTTAAGGAATAATTATGGCTTCTGTCCAAAAGGAATACATGGACAGTATCCTAGAGCATCCCCTTCAGTCTAAGATAAAGACTGTTTTAACTGAATCCCTCATCTTTCAAATGCCTATTTTCCACTCTGCAGTAGTATTAAGAAATACTTATTCTGAATGTGTTGATCTTTTTCTTCATTCCCTCTGAAAGAATTACACGTTGATGGGCCTATTACAATTGGCTCATTCAAGGGTACAACACAGCCTATGTCCAATATCAAGTCCATAGAAGAATATAAAAGCTTATCTAAAATGCCCCCAATTTTTAATGGATTTATGAAATGCCTTCATGGTTTTAGATAGAGCCCTATCATATCAATTGCAATGCTACATTTTTTTATCTGATCATTCAGATTCTTGTCATTGAGGACACACTTGAATAAACTTGTCCTACATCCAAGGAAGAGATCTACATACATGTATAAATCACTATAGACTATAGCAAAGAGAAAGATGGTGAATATTTTTTCCAGTAAATGAGGATCTATGAATACTTTTGGCATGATTAACATTTATATAAACTGAAATACTTATAGCACATTAAGAAATAAAGCAGTACAAAACTCAATTGTGTGTGAAAATTTGTTCCATATCTGAGACTCATAAACTGTGTAAAAGCATGATAGATTTTTAAAATGACATAATATATCACCTTTTCAAAGGATATGTGAGTATAAACATGCAGCCGTATACTCATACAATCTGTAATATTTCCCCTATGCTTTTGAAAAGTAGCATGGGTAGACTAGTATAAAATACTGCATTCATGAGATTTAATTCTGCTTTCTTCAGTTGGGTCACCCTGTCCATTTCCATTGTTTTACGCTTATCTTGTTCTATGTCCTGCTATACCCACCAGTAAAACCACATCATACGCCACACTAATTTGAATGATAATATGCTGGACTTTACAAATTACTCATCATTTTATAGCTTTAAATATTTCTAGCCTTTTGTTTTAAAAAAAGATTAAGAAGAAAACTCCAATAACATTAAATAAATTACTATTTATCCTATTTTTATTCTACACATATTTCCTTTATGAGTACAAAGCAGCCCAAAATAATATCATTTTTTTGGTGAGTACATCTGAATAGATATGTTTTATTATTAAACAAGTTCTTTAATTTATTTCTGTCACAATATAACTCTGAGTTTAACTTGGAGTGAGTCTATTGACATTTAGAAATAATAAATATCATTTATTTGTAGATGAAAATGTACTAAATACTACTTTAATAATTTTACATCATTACTTCATTTATTCTTCAAACAACAGTTAAATAAGTAGCATTATTATTCATATTACAAACTGAATAAATATACATAAGACTGCAATGTTTGCTATTACCTCTCTATTCAAAATTAGACTAGATGTCTTAGTGAGCAAGGGGAATATGAAAAATAATGCCTTCAGAAGAAACTAAAATTGGTTACTCATAGATGGCATGATTATTTACATGAGGATTGGCAAATGGGTGATTAGAACAAATTTGGTGTTCAATAATGAACAATACCCAATACAAATAATAAAAATATTCTCCATACACATAGGAAAATTAGAAATCCTTTTAAAAGAAATGGATTCTGAAATCTCTATCTTACACTTGATAGGCAGCTGTATATCTTGAATCTTCACAAAGCCACTTTAGAAACCAAACAAGATGGTGGTATATCTAGCTTATGTGTCCGAGACTGGACACTAGAAACCACAGGGTGTAAAATCAGAATGTTGGTAGATGTGATCAAACTACTAGGAAGTCTGAATAGTGAAAGACAGTAAATTCTGATGCATTTCTTGAGATGCACATTCAACAAATCATGTGTGATTCATTCGTAGAAGGAGAGGACTTTACCTAGATTAGAATGCTGGATTTTAGAATCCAGCAAAGGACAAAAATGGGAGAGTGGGATAAGATGTTAAAATTGAAGGAGGGGAGAATGACAGAGAGAGAATTCGAGACATGGCTGTGGTCACATGTACCTTCCTGGTAAGACTGTCCAGTTCAGCAAATAAAAAATAATTCCATATAGAACTAAAATTAATACCTTTATAAGAAAATCAACTTATACTAGGCAATTTAATTTGGTTTCTAATTATATTCAATCTGTTAACTATTCCTCCAGTAGTGCAGAACTTTCTAGAAGTATAGAATTTCATTTTGAAGGGACAAGGCTGGAATTCAACCAAGAGTAAGCAGTAGGAGTGTAAAATGAAGTGAATACTAAAGAGGCTTTTGAGTGTGTTCTCTTTATTTTTGAGAAATCACATATTAAAGACTACAATGATAAAAAAATTCAATCTTATGCGCCCATGAAAATATGGGAACTCATAAAACCTTGGCCCTGGCGGAGATGGGAATGGAGGGGAGGGCCTGGGGGGGGAGGCGGCGGGGGGGGGGGGCAGAAGGGGGAGGACAGTGGAACCCATGGCTGATATGTAAAATTAAAACACAAATATACTCCATTGTGTATATGTACCATATTTTCTTTATCCCTTCTTCAGTTGAAGGGCCTCTAGTTTGTTTCCAGGTTCTGGCTATTACAAACAATGTTGACATGAACATAGCTGAGCAAATGCTCTTGTGGTATGATTGAGCATTCCTTGGGTATATGCCCAAGAGTGCTACAGCTGGGTCTTGGTGGAGATGGATTCCCAATTTTCTAAGGAAGCACCATATTGATTTCCAAAGTGGCTGTACAAGCTTGCATTCCAATGAGGTTTGCAGGCAAATGAATGGATCTAGAAAAAGAAAAAATCATCCTGAGTGAGGTAACCCAGACTCAGAAGGATGAACATGGTATGTACTCACTCATAGTAGGATACTAGATGTAAAACAAAGATGACTAGACTGCTACACAACTCCAGGGAGGCTACCTAGAAAATGGGACCCTAGGAAAGACCCAGGGATCACCCAATGACAGAGAAATGGATGAGATCTACATGAACAACCTGGACGACAGTGGGAGTAATGAAGGGCAATTTTGAGGGAAAGAGAGCTTAGGGGAGCAGGAGATCGCAGCTCTATCAAGAACAGAAAGGGAGAACAAGGAATAACAGACCATGATAAATGAAGACCACATGAGAACAGGAAGAGGCAGAGTGCTGGAGAGGTCCCCAGAAATCCACAATGATATATATCCTCTGTAGACTGCTGGCAATGGTGGAGAGTAAGCCTGATCTGACCTAGTCTGGTGATCAGATGGCCAAACACCCTAACTGTTATGCTGGAACTCTCATCCAATAAATGATGGAAGTGGATGCAGAGATCCTAGGCCAGGCCACAGGTGGAGCTCCAGGAGTCCAATTGTGGAGAGAGGAGGGACTGTAAGAGTGTGAATTGTTGAGCCCAAAATTGGAAAAGCACAAGGACAAATAGCCAAATGAATGGAAGCACATGAATTATGAACCAAAGGCTGTGGAGCCCCCAGCTGGAGCAGGCCCTCTGGATAAGTGAGACAATTGAGTAGCTTCAACTGTTTGGGAGGCACCCAGGAAGTGGGACCCGGACCTATCCTTAGTGCATGAGCTTGCTGTTTGGAACCTTGGGCTTACACAGGGACACTTTGCTCGCCTAGAAGGCCTAGAAGGAGGGGACTGTACCTGCCTGTGCTGAATCCACAGGGTTGAGTTGAATCCTCAGGGGAATCTTGGCCCTGGAGGAGGTGGGGGTGAAGGAGAGGGGCTGGGGTTAGGGTGGGGGGTGGGAGGGGGAGGACAGGTGAACCAATGGCTGATGTGTGGAATTAAAACACCAATGTAATAAATAGAAAAAGGAGAAAAAACACAAATATAATAAAAAAAGAAAAAGAAAAAACCCATAGAAGAGTAGGCATAAAAGGAGAAAAGGGGGGGGGGGGAGCTTTGTAAACTATCAAATCACAATGATGAAAAAGAGGGAAAGCCTTATATGCTAAATAAACAAAATATTTAACCAAAAATCACTTCTCACTAATAAAGCCTTGAAGAAAATAGTCTATATCCAATAAATATAAGATACAGACTGATTGGCTGACATTGTAAACACTAGTAACAAAAGACTTAATGATATTCTGAATTTGGAAGTCCACTTTATCAATAGAGAAAATTACTCAATACATAGGAAAGCAATAAATATCCATACATCTATGAAGTAACAAAGAAGGCCCAGCAAGAAGGCTTAGTGTGTAAAGGAATTTGCTGTCAAACTGGACAACTTGGGATCGCTAGGACCCATTGAGTGGAAGGAGAAAATCAAGTTCAACAAGTTGTCCTCTGGCCTCCCCTTGTGTGCTATGGGGCACATTCTCATATGAATAACAAATGAATAAATGTAAAAAATCTTTAAGGCAGAAATTGTTAAAAGAGATAAAGTCACTGAAAAATGATGATCTGATCAATTAAGCAGGAAAATGAAATGATAGAAAGTGTATACAAGCCCAAGATCAGAGCACTCATTTTATTTTAATGTGCACTTAAATATTCCTAAAGAAGTAAGATGTAACATAATAATAGAGTCAACTTAAATGCTTAACCTATTTTCAGATTATTTAGACAACTTGTAGAAGTTAACATCAGAATTAAGCCTCACTGTGGAAAAATGGCCCTGGCAATTACAGAGCATGTCATCCAGTGGCTGAAAAATGCTTATTCTTTGCATCAGTACATGACTCACTTTCTTGTGTTCAACATTTAGTAAACTCCAAAACATTTCTTAACAATATTTAAAAATGGAGGAGGGACTGAAAGAGTGTGAATCGTTGAGACCAAGATTGAAAAAGCACAGGGACAAATAGCCAAACAAATGGAAGCACATGACTTATGAACCAAAGGCTGTGGAGCCCCCAGCTGGATCAGGCCCTCTGGATAAGTGAGACAATTGAATAGCTTGAACTGTTTGGGAGGCACCCAGGCTGTGGGACCGGGGACCTGTCCTTAGTGCATGAGCTGGCTGTTTGGAACCTTGAGCTTACACAGGGACACTTTGCTCAGCCTGGAAGGAGGGGACTGGACCTGCCTGTGCTTATTCCACCAGGTTTAAATGAATCCCCAGGGGAGTCTTGGCCATGGAGGAGATGGGAATGGGGGGAGGGGCTGGGTGGTGGTGGTGGGGGTGATGAGGGGGGAGGACAAGGGAGCCCATGGCTGATGTGTAAAATTAAAACACAAACATAATAAATAAAAAATGGAGAAAAATACCCATCATGCATTTTTTCTGACAAGAAAAGAATGAAACTAGAAATCAATAATAAACATTAGCAATTATATAAACACACAGAGAATGGGAAAAATAGTAATTGAAATGAATTCAAGTGGATATACTTCAAGCCAAAAGATATGGCATATATGAAAATCAGGACTAAGAAATGAGTTTATATAAATAAACATCCATAGGAAAGGAAATTTTAAATAAAGAACTTAATGTTATATCTGATGGAATTATAAGACACAGTAAGCTCAAATTTAGAAGTAGGACAAAACAAACAATAAAGCCAAATAAAATATAAACAGACACACTGAAACATTAAATAAAGAGGTGGCAGAAACAAATACATTCTGGAGTATTAAAGAGCTTAATTTTTGAAAATACAAAACTGAGAAGTCATTTAACTTTCCAAGATAAAAAGAAATGATTCAACTAAAAAAGTCAGATGGGAAAGGAAACAGAGATTACATCAATACCACAGTAACGTGTGAGCCGTTAGTGACCTTAAGCATAGACACACATTAACACTGTTGGAAAACTCAGAAGAATCATGTGTATCAGGACACAGGCATCAGACAACATTTGAACCAGAAAACCTCAATAAACAAATAACAAATAATTAAAGCAATTCAATAATATACTGTTTTGAAACGGAGTCAAAATTTGGATAGCTTCCCTCATTCCTCGGTTGTATTGAGCTTTCAAGAAAAACTAACACCAATTCTCTTCAACATCATTCCAGATGTTAAGAGATAGGCAGTTATTTGAAGTCATTCTATAATGCCAGTATCACCCTATGCTCAAACCACGCATTGTAGATTTCTTTCTTTTTCGATGATAAACAGCACCACCAAAAGCAACTTGGAGATGAAAGGGTTTATTCTAGCTTACAAGTTACAATCCATCCTCAAGGAAATTCAAGGCAGGCACCTGGAGACAGGAGTTGAAGCCGAGACCATGGAGGAGTGGTACTTACTGGATCATTCCTCTGGATTGTTCAGTTATCTTTATTATACAAGGTGTACCTGCCTACCTAGGAATGACACTGTTCATAGTAGGTTAGGGCCTTGTCCATCAATCAATAATAAAATGCCCACAGAAAAACCCACAGTCCATTTTGATGGAGGCAATTCTTTAATTCAGGCTCTCTCTTCTAAGGTATGTCAAGTTGTCAGCCAAGATTAACAATCATACCAGGCATATGCACAAGTAAAACATAAAATAATAAGCCAGTATCAATGATCGATACTAGATGTACAAATTCTCAAACAGCTAGCTGCCAAAGGAATCCAGCAATACATCAAACAGATAGAATGATAATATGGGGGTTGTATCATATATATAAGCATGGTCCAACACTGACCAATGAATAAATACAGTAACACAAACAAATTGAAGTAAATCACCTCAACGCAAAAAAAAAATAATAAAACAAAATTCTCAATGAAACTCTACACATAATTAGGAACAGAAGAAACATAGCTAAACATAACACATAACAAAGCACAACAAATATCATACTAAGGAGGAAAAGATGAAAAAATGCCACTGAGACTGGGAACAAAGCAAAGATACTGTCACTCTTGGTTGACAGCATGGAGTTCTTTTATTATTATTACTATTATATTTGTGTTTTAATTTTACACATCAGCCATGGGTTCTCCTGTCCTCCCTCCTCCCGCCCCAGCCCCCACCTTTTTCCCCCTCCCCTCCCCTCCATTCCCATCTCCTCCAGGGCCAAGACTCTCCTGGGGATTCAGCTCAACCTGGTGGATTCAGTACAGGCAGGTCCAGTCCCCTCCTTCCAGGCTGAGCAAAGTGTCTCTGTGTAAACCCAAGGTTCCAAACAGCCAGCTCATGCACTAAGGTCAGGTCCCAGTCCCATAGCCTGGATGCTTCCCAAACAGTTCAAGAGGATGTATCATTGTGGATTTCTGGGGACCTCTCCAGCACTCTGCCTCTTCCTGTTCTCATGTGGTCTTCATTTATCATGGTCTGTTATTCCTTGTTCTCCCTTTCTGTTCTTGATCCAGCTGGGATCTCCTGCTCCCCTTAGCTTTCTTTTCCTCAAACCTCAGCATGGAGTTCTTAATGAAAACAATTATGAAAGACGAAAAAGTAGGTAAGAGGGCAGGGACTCAAGCTATCTGTGTTTGTAGATGATATTATTATGCATACGAAAGTGAAAGACCATGCCAAAGTCTATGAGATATTATATAATCATTAAAAGTTATAAGATACAGTGTGGGGGTTTTTTTTTGTTTTTGTTTTTGGGTTTTTTTTTTAGTTTTTGTTTTTGTTTTGTTTGTTTTTTGTTTTTGTTTTTGTTTTGTTGTTGTTTTTTGAGACAGGGTTTCTCTGTGTAGTTTTGTGCCTTTCCTGGAACTAGGGAACTAGCTCTGTAGACCAGGCTGGCCTTGAAGTCACAGAGATCCACCTGGCTCTGCCTCCCAAGTGCTGGGATTAAAGGTGTGTGCCACCACTGCCCAGCCAACAGTGTTTTTATATACTAATAAATTTGTTGAGAAAAATAATGAAAAATTCTACTTATAATAAGTACAAAATTGAAATAATTTAACAATGCAAGTAAAATCTCTACAGTGGAGGCTGGAGAGATGGCTCAGAGGTTAAGAGCACTGATTGCTCTTCCAGAGGTCCTGAGTTCAATTCCCAGCAACCACATGGTGGCTCACAACCATCTGTAATGAGATTTGGTGCCCTCTTCTGGCCTGCAGTCATACATGTAAGCATAACACTGTATATATAATAAATAAATAAATCTTAAAAAAAAACCTGTACAATGGAAGTTGTAATATGTATATGATGAAAGAATATTGAACATTTCTTCTAAGTGTTTCTCGGCCATTTGAGGATTCCTCTCTTGAATATTTTCTGTTTAGAGCTTTACCCCACTTTTTAATTGTGTTAATTGCTGTTATTGATATATTGGTTTTCTTGAGTTTTTAGACTCTTTGAATATTAGTCCTTTATCAGATGTAGAGTTGGTTAAAAAAATATTTTCCCATTCTGTAGGCTGCCCTGTTGCAGGATATTTGATCATCCTGTGTGAAAATGTGTCTTATGTTTTATCTAAGCTGCCCAGGGCACATGATTGGTTTAATAAAGAGCTGTGTTATAGCTAGGCAAAGAGAATAGTCAAGACTTCCAAGAGTGAGGAAATCAGAATCTGAGCATGCAGAGATCCTAGCAAGACTCTGATAAAGTCAGATTACAGAATGAAGGCCACCTAGCAGAACATACTTTAATAGAAACAGGTTAATTTAAGTTATAAGGGTTAGTTGGGAAAAAGCCTAAGCTAAAGGACAAGCTTTCATAATTAATAATAAGTCTCTGGGCCATTATTGGGGACCTGGAGGTAGTAAAAGATAGTCTGACAAGAAAGACATACTATAGTGCCCCTTTGCCCAAATTGGTGGTGTATTTTGCCTTACAGAGGCTTTTCAGTTTTATGAGTTTCCATTTATAAATTATTGATCTTAGTGCCTGCACTATCAGTGTTCTGTCTAAAAAGTCATCTCCTGTGCCAATGCATTCAGGGTATTTCTCCACTTTCTCTTCTATCAGGTTTAGTGTGACTGATTTTATGTTGAGGTCTTTGATTCTCTTAGGCTTGAGTCTTGTGCAGGGTAATAAATATGGATCTGCATACAGACAGTTTGACCAGCACCACTTGCTGAAGATGTCATTTTCCAGCGTGTATTTCTGGATTCTTTATAAAAAATCAGATGTCCATAGATGTGTGAATTTTTTTGGGTTTCAATTAGATTCCATTTGTTAACATGTTTATTTTTATGCCAATGCCATGTGGTTTTTATTACTATAGCTCTATAGTACAACTTGAAATCGGGAACAGTGGGACATTCACCAGCTATTTTATTGTTCATGATTATTTTAGCTATCCTGGGATTTTTGTTTTTCCATATGAGGTTGAGAATTGCCTTTTTAAGCTCTGTAAAGAACTGTATTGAAATTCTGATGGGGATTGCATTGAATTAGTAGATTGCTTTTGGCTGGATGGGCATTTTTACTGTTAATCCTACTGTAATGAGCATGAGGACCTTTCCATCTTCTGATATCTTCTTCAATATCTTTCTTCAAAGATTTAAAATTTCTACCATACAAATCTTTCACTTGCTTGGTTAGAGTTACACTGAGATATTTTATATTATTTGAGGTTTTTGTGAAAGTTGTTATTTCCCTGATTTATTTCTCAGTCCAGTTTTCAACTGTATATAGGAGGGCTACTGATTTTTTTTTTTTTTTAGTTATTCCTGTATCCAGTCACTTTGCTAGAAGTGCATATCAGTTGTAAGAGTTTCCAATAGAAATTTTAGGATCATTTATGTTATCTGAAAATAATAATATTGTCTATCTTTTCCTTTTGAATCTGTTTGAGATTCCATCTTACATCTGTCAGAATGGCTATGATCAATAACACAAATAACAGATCATGCTGGTGAGAAAGTGGAACAAGGGGACACTCCTCCACTTGTGGTGTGACTGAAACTGAATAGATACTATGGAAATCAGTATGGCAGTTCCTCAGATACTTGGTACTCTATCTACCTCAAGACCCAGATACACTAATCTTAGACCTATATCCAAAGGAAGCCTGCTCAACTATGTTCATTATGGATTTATTCACAATAGCCAGAAACTGGAAACAACCTAGGACCCAGATGAATATGGTACGTAATTACTTATAAGTAGATATTAGCCATTAATTAAATGATAACAAAGCTATAATTCATAGACCCAGAGAAGTTAGGTAAAGAGGAGGGGTCTGGGGGGATGCAAGGAGTCCCCTGTGTAGGGGAAATAGAATAGATTTTTATAGGTAGCCTGGGGATAGGTGGGGACATTAGCATGGTGGATGGGGGGAAAGGAAGGAGGGAGAGAGTAGGGGAAGACAGGTGGAATTAGGGTGCATTTAGTGGGTATTATAGAAACAGATTAATGAAAACTTCCTAGAGTTTAAGAAAGTGATTCTTATGAGGACCCCTAATAATGAGAGACATGGAGTTCCAAACCTGGCCATCTCCTGTAACCAGGCAAAGCTTCCAGTGTAGGAATGTGTTCTTCATAGAACTATGGAAAAATCTAAAAATTCACAAGAAATAAAAATAATAAAAAGCATAAATTGGTGAAGCAAATGCTAAGAATGAACAAAGTGGTGAGCATCATAATAACTGACCTCCGAACTGTTTGCAAGACTGCAGGAAGAAGGGCCATGTAGCTGAAGTTTTCTATGGCCCTGACCAGCCCCACAGACCCCCACAGCTGATTATAAAATAATCACTCAGAAATTTACATTAATTTAAACTACTCAGCCATTAGCTCAGGCCTACCATTGACTAGCTCTTACATTTAAACTTGGCCAATTTTTGTTCATCTATATGTTGCCACGTATTCTGTGGCTTTACTTGTGTGCCATTACATACTGCCCCCTGGATGGTGGGCTGGAGTCTCCTGACGCAGCCTTCCACTTCCCAGAATTTTATTTTCTCTGCTTGTCCTGCCTATACTTCCTGCTTGGCTACTGGCCAATCAGTGTTTTATTTATAAACCAATCAGAGCAATACTTTTACAGCATACAGAACATCCAACAGTGGGGCCAAAGAGACTGGCATGAAGACTGACACATGGGCAGATGCAACAAAGAGAGAACGCTGAAATAAATTCCTGCCACCAAAAATCATATCCTTGAGAAAGGAGTCTTCTATGTAAACGTGTCACTGAGAAAATGGGACGTTCACAAGCAGAAATCTGAAACTAGATTGATATTCTTTAATCTCTCAAAATCCAATTCAAAGCAAATATTTAAGTTAAAAATAAGAGATGGAATTATAAAAAAAAAGTAGAATAAAATGAGAAAAAGAAGTCAAATCATCCTTACAAGTAATTTATTTGTTTGGAACAGAACTCCAAAGCACACACAACAAAGGCAGACTGAAACAATTGTGATGATATCAAACTGAAAACTCTTTACATCAAAGTGAATAATCAATAAAATAAAGAGCTTACAGAATTGAAGACACTGTTAGTGAAATTGGTTAAGTTGATTAATTGGTTAGACCATACAAATATATGTTCACACATTTATAGATTTTTATATAAAATGTTCAAAATCCCACAAAAATTCAAAAAATAAATAACATTAAAATAATTAAATAAATAAAATTATCCAAATTGACACTTTTAAAAAGATGCCATTCAGGTGACTTTCAAATGTATGAAAGCATAGCCAGCAAGTTCAATTACTATAATGGTTTGTTTTATGTCAGCCTCACACAAGGTAGAGGTCTGAGAGGAGGGAGCATTAACTTGGAAGTTTCCTCCTTATAATCAGGCTGTAGGCAATCCTGTAGACCTTTTTTTTTCAGTTAGTGATTGATGGAGCAAAGGGTTTAGATCATTGTAGATGGTTCCACCCTGGTTTTATAAGAAATCAGGCTGAGTAAGTCATGAGGAGCAAGCCAGTAAGCAGCACTTAATCCCCCTTGTCCTTTGCATCAGCTCCTGCCTCCAGGTTCTTGACCTACTTGAGTTCCTGTCCTGACTTACGTTGATAATGAGCAGTGATGTGGAAGTGTAAGCCAGATAAACCTTTTCCTCCCCAAGTTGCTGTGGTCTTGTTTCATCACAGCAATATTAACTGTAACTAGAAAAGAAATTGGTGTCAGGAGTGAGGTATTGCTGTGACAGAACTGGTGATTAAAAAGAGACCCTTTCTTTCTTTCTTTCTTTCTTTCTTTCTTTCTTTCTTTCTTTCTTTCTTTCTTTCTTTCTTTTTCTTTCTTTCTTTCTTTCTTTCTTTCTTTCTTTCTTTCTTTCTTTCTTTCTTTCTTCCTTCCTTCCTTCCTTCCTTCCTTCCTTCCTTTCTTTCTTTCTTTCTTTCTTTCTTTCTTTCTTTCTTTTTCCTTTTTCTTTATTCTTCTCTCATACAATACATCTTGAACACAGCCTCTCATCTCTCCATTTCTCCAAGTTTTCCCCTACTACTTCTTTCCCCAAGATCCACTGCTCCTCTGTTTCCCTTCAGAAAAGTTCAGGTCATCCAGTGGTATCAACTAAATTAAACATAATATGATGCAATAAAGACTAAGCACAAACCTTTATATCAAAGCTGGACGGGGCAACTAGTAGGTGAGAAAGGGTCCCAAGAGCAGGCAAAAGAGTCAGAGATACCTCCACTCCCTCTGTTAGGAGTCCCACAAAAACCTCAAGCTAAACAACCACAGCATGTATGCAGAGGACCTAGTGCGAACACATGCAGACACTATGATTGCTGCTTCAGTCTCTGTGAGCCCCTACAAGCCCTCTTGATTCAGAGACTATTTATTTCATTGAGGTGAAATCATCTGGGACATGTTTCTTGAGAGTCAACACATAGAAGCCACATTTCAGAGGCATCCAAGGTTATACCTCATGCTGGCAGCTGAACTTAATAATGTGGGAGTCACCAGGTCAGCATTGGTTTTGAGGGCATGAAGGGTCGTGGAGAGCACCTGAGGCATGGCACTGGCAGATACCAGAAGGAGCTTCTGATGAAGGTGCAGCCTCAGTAGGAGTTGAAGGCTCAAGATTAAAGGGATCATGCATATAATTTGTGGACCGGCGTCATGAAGATACCCCAGGAGAGGCTACTGGTGAAAGCAAAGCCAAGTTGAAACAGGAGACCCCAGCATTGTAGAGATTCCACTACCAGGGGGACACCACCAAGAACAGCAGCAGTTGTAGAATAGAGCTTGATAGAACTAAGAAAACAAGCCTGTGTGCTGTAGAGGGCAAAGCCAGAGAAGGGACCTGAGCAAAGAATATCATGAGTGAGCCTCAGATATTGGACATTGAGTTATTTACACTGTTGGAATTTGGTTTTACTTTGTTCAAATTGAGCTATGGTTCTTCCCTTTTCAAGCAAGAAAGTATTTAATTTACTTTTGATTTTATGGCACCCACATTTGGGAGACTTTAAACTTTAAAACATAAGATATTTTGGAGTTTTACACAACTTTGAAAGTGTTTGAATTTGTAATGCTGTGGGGCTTTTTATGATTGTAGAATATTTTATATTGTGATGTCTTTATTAACATGTGATCTTGAGAGTGAAGAAGAAGAGAAAGATTGTGTGATGTGCTTCAGTGTCAAGCTGACAAGGTGGTGGGTCATGATGACTAGTTCATGTCAACTTGATGAAAGCTAGATTCATCTGAGAGGAAGCAACATCAATTAAGAAATTTCATCCATGAGACTAGGCTGTAGGCAAGCCAGTAGAGCATTTTCTTAATTAGTAACTGATGGGAAATTGTCCAGCTCATTGTGGGTGAAGCCATCGCTGTGCTGGTGGTTCTGAGTTCTATAAGAAAGCAGGCAGTTAGTAATCCATGAGGAGCTAGCCAATAAGCAGCACTCTTCCATGACTTCTGCATCAGCTCCTGCCTAAGGGTTCCTGCTCTAAGTTCCTATATTGACTTCCTTTGGTCCCTCTGGCTCCCATATTCCTTACTCTCCCTCTTCCACAGGATTCACCAAGTTCTGCTTAATGTTTAGCTCTTGGTCTCTGCATCTGTTTCCGTCATTTGCTGGGTGAAGCTTCTTTGATGACAATTGGGCTGGGCAAATATCTACAAGTATAGCAGAATATCATTAGGAATCATTTCATTGATTTTTTTTTCTAGTCATGTTTGGTTCTATTCTAGATCTTTGGGCTGTCCAGCCTCTGGGTCCTGGCCCTCCAGGCAATGCCAGGGGTGGACTCCTTCTCATGGTATTGGTCTCAAGCTGGACCAGTCATTGATTGGCCACTCCCAAAATTTCTGTGCTACCTTTACCCCAGCATATCTTTTAAGTAGGGTAAATTGTAGGTCAATATTTATATGGCTGCGTTCGGGGTCACAATTCTTCCACTGGTTACAAGAGATGGACAGTTCAGGCTTCATATCTCCCTTTGCTAAGAGTCTTAGCTAGGGTTACCCTCATAGTTTCCTGGCCCCGGCTCACCTGTGCTCCCGCCAACAGAGTCAGCTCTATTGTGCTGCCCAGGCTGGATGCAGGGCCTGTTCTTGCTAGTGATGCTGTGGGTGGGGGCAGTGCCAATTCCCCCATTCTCCTGGCCTCAGGGCCAACTCTCCAACCCACCAGAGATGGCAAAGAGTGAGGGAGGGGGGGAGGTCATCTCTCCCTTGCCCACTCCACCACATGATAGATGAAAGGTGGAGACAGATCTGCAATGGATCATTTGTACCTCAGTCAAAACCGTCAGGTCTGCTATGCTTCCCAGACACACTCCCAAGTGCTGCAGCCAGTGAGGGGCAGAATCAACTCACCCCTTCTAGTGATCACAGGACCCTATTGGCAGGGGCACAGGTGAGCTGGCTGGAGAGCAGGAAAACTGACCCTGTCCCCCTCATCTACCATATAGAGGCATGGGTGAGTGAAAAGAAAAATCTCCCCCATCCCTTCACTCCTTGCCAACTGCAGTAGGTGAGAGAGCTGGCCTCGGGGCCAAGGAAGTGGGAGAACTGGCCCTGCTTGTCAT
Source organism: Onychomys torridus (assembly GCF_903995425.1). Taxonomy (NCBI): domain Eukaryota; kingdom Metazoa; phylum Chordata; class Mammalia; order Rodentia; family Cricetidae; genus Onychomys; species Onychomys torridus. Next base: position 23,538,057 of record NC_050461.1, on the reverse strand, counting down.
CAGTTTCAGCACACAGGACAGCGGGCACAGCCCCTTGCCTGGGCGGCACTTAGAGCTGACCCTGTTGGCAGGGCTGCAAGTGAACTGGGCCTGTAGGTGTGAGAGCAGAAGAGTTGCCTCCATCCCCTCCCTGGTATGCCATGCGATGGCAAGGGTAAGGGAACTATTCCCGCCCCCCATCCCTTGCCACTTGCCACAGGTGGGAGAGTTGACCTCATGGGCCTAAGAATGGAAGAGCTGGCCCAGCCCCTCACCAAGTGCAGCAATCCAGAGAGTGGGCCTGCACCTCATCTGGGCAAAACAGTGGAGCTGACCCTAGTGGTGTGAGTGCTGGTGATCTGGACCCTAGGATGTGAGATCAAGAGAACTGGCCCCATACCTTGCTAGGACCCTTGTAAGGGTCCAAGAATCACTGAAGAAAGACCCTAGACTCATATTATACAAAGGCAAAGAGTATGTATTCCAGTATGCAGGATCACTATTTATACAAAATGATGACCCTGAAAGGACCATGCAGACCCCCTTTAAGCTCAGCTAGGAGAATTCTAGGAACAGTTAGGTCATCTCAAACACGATTGGTTGAGCAGGCTGTAGTTACATTAGTACATATTTAATTGGCTGTGGTTATAGCTTTACCATTTGGGGGCATACTTTGTGCAAGGCAGTGCATGTTTTAGGGAGATTACAGGAACTGCCTTTTTGGTCACTGCCTTGAGGTACTGTGGGAGTTGGCTCAGGTCTGGTACTTGCTATCTTTCTTGTTGTCCATTTAGGAAACTGAAAGTCAGGCCAGGTGTAAAATGGGGAAAGTTCAGACCTTTCACTGTCTGAAATATTGAGAGAGCTAGCCAGGGCAGTGTTGGAAAGATTGGTGGTGATGATGAGGGAAAGCTGGCAGGCTGACCAATCCAGCTACCACCCAGGCCCAGGAATAAGAGTCTAAGATAGCCTACCCCAACATCCACCCCATCTATAAATGACTGATACGTCTTTGGGCAGGACTTGCAGATTCAAAGCTGCAAGATCTCCATGACACAAAGAAAAATAGGATATCCAAGAGGAGTCCCAGTGAGAGCCCAGTATCAAGGGTACAGCAGAAGCCAGAGGCTTTGAACCAGACCAAGGACTCATTGCAATGTACACTTATATGGATTAAAGGGTAATTGTGTGACTAACTGGGTCACAATATAGCTTCTATGCCAAGACTTTTTTCTTCTTTTTTTTTAATTTTTAAATTTTTTGTTTTTATTTTTTTGGGGGAGGGGGTGTTGTAAGGGCAAATGACTGATGCAAGGGACTGGGAGCTAAGTTACATTGGGATGCATGTCCTATAAAGAATCAATAAAAAGTTAAAACAAAAAGAAACAAAACAAGAATAGAATGACCATGGTCTAGATATCCAACTTTTGGATATACTGTCAAAGAAATAGAGTCGGTACATCAAACAGCTAGTCACTTTCCATGTTTATTACAGCACTATTCACAATAGTCAAGACTGCAAGTAACTTGATGCCATAAAGTCATACAGATAGTGTGGTATGCATGTATGGTGGATGTCATATATACATTAAAGAATGATGTCAGAGTAATTGTTCAGTATGTTTGTGTCCCTGATTTAAAAAAAATCCCCAGCATATCTATCTATCTATCTATCTATCTATCTATCTATCTATCTATCTATCTATCATCTATCTGTACATCTAAAGAAAAAATGATTGAATTGGAGAACATTATGATAAGCAAAATAAGTCAGGCCTGGACAGAAGCTGCATGTCCTGTTTCTTACATGGAGAGTACAATTATTTGTGCTGATATAGAATAATGATTACTAAATATTTAGAATGATAGATAGGTTAAAGGGATTGTGGAGGGGCTATGAAAATGGACACCATCACACATGTTGAGAGAAGAAAGAGATATGAGTGTTCTTCTGCACAGTCAGCTGAGCTTGAATATGTTTCACATCTTACAGATCTGAGAAGATCATCAAATTTTTGAACATAGAGAAAGGACAACATAATTACCATGATGTGATCTGTATAATTTATTTGTATTTATCAAATAATTACATAGTATCTAAAATTAATACAAACTATAGTGATATTTATAAAACACATCTTACAACAATACTGGGTATATTTGAAATAAAATGTTAAATAAAAAAGAACCCTAATAAGGTAAGAAGCCACTGGCTATGAGAATAATCATCTGACACTTTAATAAAATGGGAATATATCCAACTGTCAGGGTAGTATTGATGATTTTAGCAATTAAAAGAGTAAAAGCCTCCCACACACTTCACAAAGAAGCCAGTTAAGCTTTGCCTCAATTAACCCAGATTTCAATTCAAGGGCAGGCTGATCCTGAGCCAAATGGATCTTCCCCTAATCCCATAGTGAGACTATCACTTATTTGATCTGGTCACCTGTCAGCATATTTTTAAAGCTCATCTTTTAAAATGGTAGCTTAATTTACAGCTGCTGAACTATCTACTGTGTAACCTCTAATTTCATAGTTAAACATATGAAAAAATGTTTAAAAAGCTACCAACGCAGAAAATAGGAGATAAAAAGTATTGTCATTCATTTATTTACAACAACATAGAATTAAAATAAATTTATTTTGCCTTCTACCTCAACACACAGTGAGAAATTGAGGGGAAAATGTGATGAAATTAAATAACAGGATATTTAACATGAAGGATGTATTCATTCACTCAGCATGTTTAATTACATTTTAGTACACAGAGTTATAAGAGGTCATGGGAAACTACAAAATATACTGGGATTAAAAAACAAGTAGAATAAATTCCTAAATAACAAAACCATTTGTAGCAGGATGATGGCATAATTAATTTTTTTTTTGTATTTCAGAGAATATAAATGGATCACTGACACAAAACTCATTCCTTTCCTCATGACATGTTTGTAATATTTTCACATTTTCTGTTGCTAAAGGAAGAGATAAGTGTCCTTTACTTGTTATTTGACAAAACTCACCCTATTATTTTTAGGGACCATTTAGGGAGTCAGTGTTTGCATTTTCTCTCAATTTGAATACCATTGATATTGATACTCTTTGGGATACTATTTTACAATCTTCTAAAAGTCACATAAATTTCTTGATGATAAATTTTCTATTTCTGCAGTGGGTTTACTGTGGCTTTTCCCATTAAAGAACTGGGCACAAAGATCATGGCTTTTTTTCCCACTTTTTAAAAAATTATATTTGTGTTTTAATTTTACACATCAGCCATGGGTTCCCCTGTCCTCCCCCTCCTGCCCCCACCCCCACCATTCTCCCAGCCCCACTCCTCCATTCCCATCTCCTCCAGGGCCAAGACTCCCCTGGGGATTCAGCTCAACCTGGTAGATTCAGTACAGGCAGATCCAGTCCCCTCCTTTCAGGCTGAGCAAAGTGTCCCTGTGTAAGCCCAAGGTTCCAAACAGCCAGCTCATGCACTAAGGACAGGTCTGAATCCCACTGCCTGGGTGCCTCCCAAATAGTTCAAGCTATTCAATTGTCTCACTTATCCAGAGGGCCTGATCCATTTGGGGGCTCCACAGCTTTTGGTTCATAATTCATGTGTTTCCATTAGTTTGGCTATTGTCCCTGTGCTTTTCCAATCTGGGGCTCAACAATTCACACTCTTATAGTCCCTCCTCTTTCTCGACAATTGGACACCTGGAGCTCCACCTGGGGCCTGGCTGAGGATCTCTGCATCCACTTCCATCAGTTATTGGATGAGAGTTCCAGCACAACAGTTAGGGTGTTTGGCCATCTGATCACCAGACTAGGTCAGATCAGGCTTTCTCTAGACTATTGCAAGTAGTCTACAGTGGGTGTATCATTGTGGATTTCTGGGGACCTCTCTAGCACTTTGCTTCTTCCTGTTCCCATGTGGTCTTCACCTATCATGGTCTTTTATTCCTTGTTCTCCCTTTCTGTTCTTGATCCAGCTGGGATCTCCTGCTCCCCTAAGCTTTCTTTCCCTGGAACCTTGCCCTTCATTACTCCCACTGTCATCCAGGTTGTTCATGTAGATCTCATCCATTTCTCTGTCATTTGGCAATCCTTGTGTCTTTCCTAGGGTCCTGTTTTCTCGGTAGCCTCCCTGGAGTTGTGTAGCAGTCTAGTCATCTTTGTTTTACATCTAGTATCCTACTATGAGTGAGTACATACCATGTTTGTCCTTCTGAGTCTGGGTTACCTCACTCAGGATGATTTTTTTCTAGATCCATCCATTTGCCTGCAAACCTCATGATGTCATTGTTTTTCTCTGCTGAAAAACAATGTTTTCTCTGTCTCAAGAGAAAAAAAAAAACATTGTTTTTCTCTGTCTCACGAGAAAACACAGGTAAGTTGGACCTTTAACCTCCTAGACAATCCACTATTGTTCAAAGTGAAGAATCAGAGCATTGATTATTATAATTCTCAGTTAAAATCGTATTTATAACAGAGAAAAACAAACTGTAAAGACAGAAATGTTCCCATGTGAATCTTGGGAAATTGTATTCCTTGTTTTATGGGCTTAAGAATTGTCTCTTTGGAGTCTGAGAACAAGAGGCAAGAGATTGGTCCTCTGGATTTCAGGATAAACTGCCTTCTCCTTGATAAACTCCCCATCCACAGATTTCATACATGTTTGTTTAGTATTATAGTTCTGCTATTTTTAGCCTTGATCTCCCATCTTATTAGGTCTCAAGACATGTTATTTTTCAGCTTTAGTTAGGTGCTCTGCTCTGCTGGACAGTTTTAAGACAAACAAAATTGGTGGAGAGAAATAGAGAATAGAATGAATTTAAAAGCAAGAAACCAATGATAAAAGAGATAAATTTAAAATGTGATAATCTCTGAATCTAAACAAAGGGCAAAAATCTAATATGACTCCATGTTTCCTTCAAGAATTAACAAGAGGTGTATAGAAAGCCTACTGATTTTTGTAAGTTGATCTGAATCTAGTTGTTGAAAATTTTGAACATATCTCTACCCCATGGGCCAAGGACTGTCTAATGAACATCCCAGTGCCTGGCATGGGACATGTGTCCTTGAGCTAGTGATCAGGGGAGTCCAAGAGTCTCCATAAACAATATAGGCTAGTGCTATAGTGCAAGGTTGCCTCCCTAAACTTGAAGATAAGACACTGTTGCTGAAGACACCACACAATTTGGATTCAAGAGGAATGGGGCTGGAACTGACTGAACAGCCTATTCTCCGAGGACATCTTTCATATCTGAAGGTAGTGTTCAAGATGCTGGTAAAGAAACAATTAATAGTCCAACTCAGATATAAAGCCTATGAACTACAATAGTCACTAACATTGTAACACAAAGTTAAGGCTGAATTAGTGACAGTTATATCTTGGTAGTAACCAACATCATCTAAGCAGGATTAGGGCTCACTCAACAGTAGGGAATTCATTCATGGTACTGTAAATCTAGCTGACTATGCATGGCTAGTGAGGTATCTTTTGGTAAGTGTGGTAAATGCTGTAAAAGTGAAAAGATTCATGAGCTGTTTCTGGAGAGTGGTCACTAACAACCATGAACTCATTAAACAGAATAAAAAATGTTTAAATTCCTCAAAAAATAGCAATTTTGAAAAAAAAATGAAATTAAGAGGTCTAAACCCATGTAAAGAATGAAGCAGAAAAAATCAATATTTATAAATATTTGTAGTCATATTAGGTCCTAGATGGAACTTTTATAAAAAAGTAAAGTAGCATTGCCCTCATTTGTTATTCAATCTCTGAGACCTCCACAAATGCCAAAACTATTTCATGAGGCTTTAGCAGAGGACACGGCATTGAAATTCTGAAAGGATTTGTACTTAGCATTTCTCTGGCATTAGAGAAATGATTGGAAATTTTTCTTTTAATTAAAACTGTCAGCATGGAAGGATTTAAGGATGATCAGAACAAATCCAACCAGCAAGCTTCATTAGCCAAGAAAGTAACAGGAAAAGTAAAAAGCACTATTTACGAGTATTATAAGAAATAGCTGTGCATGTTAAAATATATTTTGTGACATTGTCAGTAATATATACAATTCAACTGTAGGCAGTCTGCTGGAAAGAAACTCTTCACCTAAAGTTTCACACGTGGGGAACAACTTAACAGTTTAATGTACACATTCCCTGGATGAATATTTTGTTTTCTAATGATGAAGATGTAGATGTATTTAGGAAAATGTAAATAACTCAATAGAGTTCAACATGCTGCTTCTCCTCAGTTTATGTTAAAATAGTTGTAAATGTGTGATACTCCTTATAACCTCACCAATCCACTCCTGTAAAGAAGTCACAGGAGGAAGTGACTGACTATGGTTGAGAGACAGACCATCCCATGTGTTTCAGGCTAGAATAGCATGTTCCACCCAGCTCAGACATGTCTATGGTCCTGTCATTGAGTTCATCTAAGTTATAGAAACGGTGATGTTTTTAAAAATTGTTTTTGACATATCCATTGAGACTAGGGGCCTGAAATCTGTATATTAATTTTAGGACAAATCCAGATGGATGGCTTCTGTCTACACAAAGAACTACAGGCAAGTAAGGAATATGAGGACAACAAAAAAATGTATTCACCAAGGAAGAGCACACTGATTATTTTTTCAATACCAAATGGTCAGTCCTGAAAATAAACATACAAGTAACAGTATATAGGCTGACCAGCTGAGCAGGTTATATTTAGGAATGTATAACAGATATAGTGCACATATATGCATAGTATATATGCATTCATATATATGAATGAAGTAATGAAAAAAGAGGCTGTGGATTTGAAAGGGAGCAATAAGGTGTATATGGGATGGTTTAGGAGGAGAAAATGAAAGGGAGAGATGTTGTAATTATATTATAATTTCAAGAATAAAAAGATAAAATAAAAACAAAATTTTTTTTTTGAAACCAAAATATGATTATATCATTTTTCCTTTCCATGTCTTCCCTCCAACCTTTTCTTTGTATATTCTGCACCTTGCTCTCTCTCAAGTTCATACCTACTATTTCTTTAATTTACTGATACATACTCATATGTGTATGTATCAGAACATATATATATATATATATATATATATATATATATATATGATAATACACATGTAGATATCATGTATATATATATCTGATATGCATGCATGTACACATCTGATATATACTCATGTATATATTTATAATATTCATACAAACATATGAATATGTATTTATGAATATGTAATTACAACCTGCTCAGTCTGTATAAAGTTATTTATATGTGTATAATTTCAATGCTGACCAATTAGAATTGGATAAGTAATTGTGCAGCTATTCCCTGGGTAAAACTATTTTCCCTTCTCTTAGCATTCCTTAGTTGTCTATAGTCATCTGTCCAGTGCTGAGGTCCCCTGAGGTTTCCCTCTTCCAAAGTTAACATGCTGATTGGTGTTGCCTTTGTTCCGGACTTGCTTTGGCAAATATGTTGATGAACTTCTCCCAAGACTAACAAAAACACAAACTCTAGGCTTGAGACACCTCCCTTTGCACTGATGATTAGAGTTGTCTAAAAGACTCCCTGAATATGACAGGTTAGTGCTGTTTCTCTTGGTTTCCTGGTAGAAGTTGAATGTGATTCTCTATCATGAGATCATGTACTTCAAAGCAGGACCTTGAGGATCTAAGCTAGATCTGACCTTAAAATATTCTCCCTGAGAACTATCTTTCATGGTACCATGAGATGACATGCACGCTTCCAAGGGAGGAAGGCAAATAATAGTCCAACCCAGCTACAATACCTATGAACCACAACAACCAGTATAGCGCAGTAGTGCTAAGGATGTGGTAGTGGCACACATAACTTGGTGGCAACCAACAGTACTCTGAGTTGTCTTAACGAACTTGCAATAAGAGGAAAACTGCCACTTTACTAAATGGGCTTGTTTCTTAACTTCATATTTATTCCTTTACCCAAAGCTCAGAATGGGTCTCACCTATTATCAAAAAACTTTCTCTTTGCAACAGACAGAGACTGCTATAGAAAATAACAACCTATCCAATTGCACAGAGCCAGGAGGTGGTGGTGCATGCTTTTCATCCCAGCACTTGGGAGGCAGAGGCAGGTGGATCTTTGTGAGTTCAAGGCCAGCCTGGTTTACAGAGTGAGATCCAGGACAGGCACAAAAACTACACAGAGAAACCCTGTCTTGAAAAAACCAAAAATAAAGAAAGAAAGAAAGAAAGAAAAGAAAAGAAAAGAAAAAAGAAAAAAGAAAAAAGAAACCATTGCTAGAACAAGTGACTCTGTGGTGTTCAGGCCCACCTGATACATATACAAACACAACCACTACATCTAAGGCTTAGGGCTCATAGCCGAAAAGGGAGGCAGAAAGATTGTAAGAACCAGAGGAACAGAAAGTTCTCTGTGATTCTGTGAGACTGTGCCTCCTAGAAATGACATTTTTATTTGGGGGACGGGTGCTTTTTAAACTTCAATCTGTAGCAGGTAATCAAAGTAGTCCTTCTAAATTCTTTTAAATAAGCAAACACATAACCATTCCCTATATCATACACTAAGTATAAAAGCTTCAACCCAAATACTTGCACAAACGGTAGCTTTTGAGAACTTCATATCTTGATATAAAATTTAGAGTTAAAACTCTAGGAAGTCATGCAGGATTTGAAAACATCAATGCTAAACTTTGCTATATGCAGAAATCACATTGAACTCTATGTGAAATGCCAGAGGTCTCCTTAAACTTAATTCAGTTAGAGTCACACTGCTAAATGAAACTAGACACTTTTTACATTTCATAGATATGATAAAGCAACACATTTTGAGTTGTTGGCTAATGGATTCATAGACATCCTCACTCCTAAATATTTGGGGCTACTGCCAAAGCAACTGGTTACCCTCCACAACTTTATGATAAGATCCTATTGCTGAAGACACCAAATACACATGTCATTAAATGTAGGGAAATCTAACTGGAAGTCAATTGGAAGTTTCATCTCTAGTAGGTAGTTTATAGTGCCAGAAAGGGCTACACATGTTACTAGAGGAGAAAAAAATCACCAACCTCAAGCACTTAAATAAATGGCATACTATACTAACGAACTGCCTGCAAAATGTGGCCCCTGCTTCAATAGTGATATGGATGTTATAGGAGTAAGCAAATGTTTCTTGATTGTATTTAAGAACTATTGCATGAGTTAGAACTCATTTGTGACACCACCAATATCCTGAGGCTGGAGAGGTCATGGCCTTCTCCGTGGCTGATAAAAGAAAATAAGCCCTACTACTATTATTGTGATAGATGAACATAGTGATGAAAGAAATACCTATTAATATAACCACAGAGTAGTGCCCCTCTTAAGATTCATCAGAGGGTCTCATCATCTTATTTGGATACATAGTATTAACAGAGAAAACCGCAAATGAACAACATGAAGAGAAAAACAGACTTTGGAATTCTCATTCTTAAATGGGATCTTATCATACCTGTTGCCTCAAGGCCCAGGGAACTTGGCGGAAGAGAGGGGGAAAGATTGTAAGAGCCAGAGGTTGTAGATGGCCTCAAAGAAACAGTGTTTATCCAGACACAACAGGAAGACACACATATGAATTCACAGAGACTATTGCAACACACACAGGACCTTTGCAAGCTCCAGTCAGACAAAATCCCTACATGGAGGAGGAAAAGTGCATGGGAGGTCCCACGCCTAGATACAAAGCTATTTACCATTGATAGCAGCTCTGAGAGGGAAAATCAGTTTTCTCCAAGGTAGGGACATTGGGTACATAAGTCACAATTCAGAGAAAGCCCTATGCACATGAGTAGTCAGCCAATATAAATTGGGTTCCATGTGTTTTGTTTTTATAGAAAAGAAAGAATACAATGTTAAATGTTTAGGTAGGTAGGGGAGGATCTAGGAGGAACTGTCCAAGAGAAGAGTAACATCAAAGTATAGTGTATGAAATTCTCAAAAAATAAATAAAAATATTTAAATATAGCCATCCATATGTATGTGTATATATACATATTTGTGTACACACCTATTAAGTATAATATTTATGCATATGTGTCTAAACAGACACACGTATTTCTAGAATTTCCACCCACAGACCCCAGGTCAAATTTTTGATTCTGAAAGGCATTTTGAGTAAAATAAGTTGCTTACTGCATTTTATCTTACCCTCTTTACAAGGAGTTTTGCTACCAACTTTTAGAAACACTTTGAAAATGTAATGATTAAGTGCAGTTTTACCTACATTTCTAAATCTCATCATTATAAATTTCTATTGTATTTTTTTTTAAAAATCTTACTAGTGTCCTTGTTTTCCATTTTAATTTACTTTTAGAAAATTCATTAATGCCACACAAGCACTTCTCTGAGATCATGAGCTTCAAGCACGCAGTACATACTTATTGTGTAAATTGTGTCCTTTAGTGAGAATGATGTGAATATGACATTCTGTTTAATTTACACTGATGCATTGAGTATACACATCCAGTAATCCATCACTCATTTCTTTCTATGTACTGAAATTCATTTCGATGTCATAATGACAAAAATACAATTAAAAGAGTGAATAAGACATTTAATGATGATTTATATGAACATAATTCACTCTGATAAATTATCTGTTCATACTGAGTTTCTTTTTTTAGGATAGAGAGATGTAAAATGGTCCCATTTATCTCTATGTTTTTAATAGCCATTTTTACTTAAATAAGAAGAGATCTGAGGGGAAAAGTGTGGGAATATGTCCTATTGTTCCATTTATTTCTGTAAAATGAACAGTACTGGACATTGCTCTAAATATGAATTTTTGAAATCAAAATTGGGGACACACATCAGCATGGTGCCTTTTCTCCACCAAATTCTGTGAACAAAGATTCAGTGCAGTATAATTTACATTTGGAGATTCATCACTTCAGAACATTAATCCTCTGCCAATTCTATTCATATGCTAAGTCCTTATAATTAAAGTCATGTCTTCGATATATTGATTCTCTAGAAACCAGAAAAGATTTCAGGCTCTTAACAACTTTAGATCCATGAATAATTTTACATGTGTCAATTGCTCCCTAAATTGTATGTGTTTCTTCAATTTCATTAGGTCTTTTCTTTTTGTGCGATTATCCTGAGTAAAATCTGTGCTTTCATTCCCTTCTCTGAAATTGTAGCTTTTTATGAATAGTATCTGGTCATTTGCTTTTGCAAAAAGCCTATTGGGAAAAAAACCTATAGCTTTACATTTGAATGCCTGTCACTTTGTTGGTCATGGGCATGGAAATTTGGATGGCTTTATAGGTTGAACCACAAGCGCAAGACATCAGACCTGTTGACTTTGAACACAACAAATATCCTACAAATGTAGAGACAGCTACTTCATCTTTCAGATTGGAAATATATATCATTACTTATATGATATAGTAAAACTGTGAAATGATATAGTGATATCTATATAATGCACACTTTCAGCTGATATCACTCATAATACATAAAGAATGTATATAACTGTCTTATGTAATAGTTCACATTAGAACATTTCATTTATATTAAGGGGAATTGTTAAAATATCTCTTTAAGGCTGGAATGCTTACGTTAAAATATTCATCTCCGAGAAATCACAATAAATAAATGAAACAATACAAAATTAAAAACCAAGTTGTTTCTACAGCACACAATTTAAAAAAAACCCTTACCCTGTTTATCACACAAACCATAATAATTTTTATGTAAATTAGTTAAAATAACACCAAAATGCTATGTCCTAATGGTAAAATCTTGAAAGTGCTTTTCAGGAAGCACTCATGAGACAAATGCCTAGGTTAAAATACTTTCAATCAGAAGCAAAACATTGTACTGAAATTTACTTATGTATGAATTATGTAACTAATATTGCACTAGTGTTTTTTTTTTTTTTTTTTTTTTTTTTTTTTTTTTTTTTTTTTTTTTTTTTTTTTAAATAGCCACAGTTTGGCTGGATTCCCCCAGCTGTGTTCCTTAGGAAAACTGCTTGCTGAAGATTCATAGCTGGGACATTTAAGGACAATGTCCTTAGCCTCAAAGAACTACCTAAATGTATCCTTTATCATAAGTCAGGAGTCAGGTGGCCGATGTATGACTAGAAAGGTATGACTACCTTTGAAAGTTTTCAGCTTTCAAAATTCTGAAGAGCTAAGCCTGCTCAAAGTTCATTGAAGGACAAGCAGGTTTCATGGATAGTGGCTTTGAAGTTGATATATGGTTAAACCTGACTTCTCCCTGGTAAGTTATTTCTTCCAGATCACACCCCAGAAAACCTGTGTTGTTCCCATGCAACACAACTCAAGGAAACTTCTAAAGCTCTTTATCTTACAAAATATAATAGTACTGTTTAGTGAATGAGTTTTAAAAGAGCACCTAACACTATCATAAACATAATCTTCCATGTGTTGTTTTCTATTAATGATTTGCTTATATTTAAAAAGAAATCCCTTTGTGATTTTAATATCTGCACATATAATGGATGTTGACAAATATCCCTGACTGCTAAGAAAAAAAAAAGGCTGGGAACAGTCATTTCGGGTTTCCCAAAGAGTAATAGCATAGGTTGACATGCGTTACCAGCAATCGACTTGTGCTTTGTCAGGATGCACTGAACCCATCCACTCTTGCATCCCCCAACAGAAGACCAAACATCTAAACCTTAAGCCTTCATTTAGTTAGAATACCCTTGCTTCCAGTCATCCTGAGCATCAGAAGATCCAAGAGAATCACTTGTAGATGTCTAAGACAATCACAAGGAAGAGAAACTCCACTTCATTCAATAGAATATTTTTTTGTTGTTGTTGCTGATGTGCTGGGGGTTCTTGATGTATCAGGGTTGGCAGAAGGGGAACAAGCCTAAAGAATGTTTTGTTAGAGAGAATTTTCTACATTTGAGATAGATTTTGCCATAAAAATGTTGAATAATACTTTAAGTAAACAGCATACACTGAGGATCAATATTAGGAAGACTACTGTACCACTGGCTGAGAAGTCCTTATATCTTTGATTCCTTTCTCTGATCACTGAAACAGTAAAGAAAAAAGAATCCCAGAAGAGAAAGACAGAGGTAAGCACCAGAGAAACATGTAAAAACAGGACACAAATTTCCCCACCAGCACTACTATAAAAATTAGGGTCAAGCCTGCACTTATCTGTAGGTCAGAAGCTACACCATAATGCCTCACCAAGATGGCTGCCTAAACATGTTCTAAAAAAACTACAATAGACATGCTAATGTGGACAGAGGGAAGTCCATGAGGCCTTAATCCTCCTCAAAGAGTTATAGGCAATTAAGGAATGCTGGCAGCAGGAGAAATAGTCTCCTCCTGGAAAGAGCACACTAATTGATTATTTAATAACCAACGATCATCCAAAAAAAAATACATACAAGCAACATTATAAAGACCTAGGAAACTTTATTTATGTACTTAGGAATTTATAAGTATGTATATAAACATATGTTTGTAACAACAATAAATGTAAACAGAGGCCATGAATCAGAAAGAGACAAGATGAGTGATATGGGAGGGTTTTGAGGGGGAGAAAAAGAAGGTAGAAATGATGCAATTATATTATAATCTCAAAGAATGAAGAAATAACTAGGGTCATAATTTGATGGAAATGATGAAGACACATTAGATAAGTGGTTGCCATTTTAAACTGGAATGACCATATATGATATTAACATGCTCACCTTTTCATGAGCTCTGCCTAGGCCAATTTTAATGGATAGCAAGTGGTCAGATACAGACTATTGTCAAGATGTCTCCAATATTTCTTTTGTAAATATTTAATAAATATCAGTCAATTTGAATGTTAACTAGTGACTAAGATATAACACTCACAAGAGCTAACTGGAAGAAAAGGGTTTATTGGACTTATGGATTATATAAGGGAAACTAAGACAAGAGCTTGCTGCAGAAACCATAGAGGAACACTGCTTCCCAGTCTGTCTGCTCTGGTTGCTTAGATACTCCTCTGACATAGCTGTGGTCAGCATAGAAAACAATGGTTTCTGTATGGCATTTTCACAGTTTTGTGTCAATCATTAAACTTTGTTTTCATTTGCTTCTCTCTGTTATCACACTCTACATTCTATACATTCTGCCTCCTTTCCCAGATAGTCTTTCCTCTCCTTTTGTCATTGCATTTCATTGTCCTCTCCTTCCTACTGCCTTAAGATCTCTTCCCCCTTTTCATGATTCCCTTTTTAGATTAATGACCTGCACACACACATACATGAACATACAGATACACACACATATATGTCTTTTTAAAATCTACATTTAAATGCTGTATCAGTCTTCTGAGTCTGGCTCATTTCAATTAACATTATTCTTCTTAGACAAATTCCATATCATAGAAGTAAATATGGACATAGTAGAGCACTGAATGAAGAAAAAGAAAGAAATGCCCAAAGAATTAGTCCCATTTGATGCAAATAAAAAGTGCATAACATGTTTGTGTAAGTTTTCTGTTTATATGCCTTCGTTTTCCAGCCTTAAAGTGAGAGGTTAATATTGGTTCATAGGATTATGTGGAATTATGCAATTACATTTTTCTTCACATATGTTTGTATTTTTATAACATATATATTTAACCTTTACAAATAAAACACATTTTCACTTTAACAAATAGAAAGAGAAAATGAGAGGAATATATATTCATTAGGCAAGCAATGATCCATTTTCTACAGCCCAATTTCTTCAGCTATTAGAAACTGTAACATGACCTTATGATCACTAGAAAGAACTCCACAGGCATACTGAGGCACATACAATAAGAAATCATGCCTTGACTACATTAACTCCATCACGGACATGTGCTTCTTATTTGCTTATTGATTTCTGCCTACATTTTTTTTTCACAAATGAACACTATAATGAACATTTGGATGACCTTTCCATGGCTTATGTTATATGGTTGTGATTCAACCTCATTAAGGGTTCATGTAATATTTTGCATCCAAACCCACTAAATATTGACTAAGGTAATATAACTTTGGTGCTTTTATGAATTTTATAAAAGAAAAATCCCACTATACATATTTTCATTGCTGAAACAAACACCTTATGAGTTTCAAATATAATTTCAAATGCATTTCCAATCAAAATTTAGGAACACTATGATAGCCTTGCTTTATCTATTTTATTTGTTATATTTTATTATCCCTTAGAAGCCTTTTTTCCCCTAAAAAGAGACAGAAAGAGAGTGGATTCAAATGGGTGGGCATGTGAGAGGAACTGGGAAGATTAGAAGAAGAGGAAAACATAATCATGATATATTATATGAGAAAACAATCTATTTTCAATCAAAAGGAAAGAAAGAAATACTGTAAAATATATGCCAGCTGTAATTTAGATGTCTTATTAGGAAGTGATGTGTGAGTGTGCACAATGCACAAAATCAGCTCAACTCTTCCAGTGCATTTCCACAGGTAATAATAAAATCAACTTTGCACAAATATACATAAATGAAAGTGCTATCTTAACTATGCAAATGACTTCCTCCTGTCCTGCTAATGCCACTGAGACAGATGCATGCTGCT
Source organism: Onychomys torridus (assembly GCF_903995425.1). NCBI lineage: Eukaryota > Metazoa > Chordata > Mammalia > Rodentia > Cricetidae > Onychomys > Onychomys torridus. The sequence goes on along the minus strand of NC_050461.1, from coordinate 23,522,498 downwards.
CAATGTCGATCTGGTTTTTGTGTTGAGCTGCATGCTTTTGTCATGGTGCAACTGGAAATGCCTATTTCTACCAAACTTCAATTATTCAGAAGTTCAAGTGTCTGTGAAGCATAGGAATTGCAAGTCTGGCATGTATGTATATATTCTCTTAAGCAATTCAGCCTCATCTGATGATGCTTTTTATTGTAAATTCCAAGTTTTTGAATGAAAATGAGAAGAAAATTAGAGAGAGCAGGGAGACAAAAATGACAACAGTGAAGACATAAAGCAGGGTGGGGGCTGTCTTGGGAGAGGTCTGGAGAAAATTGGAGGATGCAAATTTGGGCTACTTATGATAACACTTCATTGTATACATGTAGAAATTTTTAAAATAAAAAAATGAATGGATGGATGGATGCATGGATGAATTGAAAATCTAACCACTAGGGTAAATGTTAACAATTGAACTGGCATCTATATCTGCTGGGAGAGGGAAAATGAGTTTTTCCCAATACAATCACACTGGTATATCAACCACTCCAGGATGGGCCTCCTGATCAGAAGTTGACCAACGTATCATGCTTCCTCCTTTGTGTGTGTGTGTGTGTGTGTGTGTGTGTGTGTGTGTGTGTGTGTGTTCAGGAGTGGTGGTGGTGGTGGTGGTGGTATTTGGCTACAGTTTGATATTGTTTTTATTTCTTTGGGGACATCATTTCACTTTGTTTTCTTTTGTTGCTGTATTGGGTTTCTGTTTGTTTATTGGGAAAGAATTTGTATTTGAGTGGGAGAGAATCAGCAAGAACTTAGGGGAGAGGAAGAACATGATCAAAATATATTTAAATGTAATTTTTTTAAATAATAGAAAAGAAAACTGCTGGAGAGTGGTGGCACATGCCTTTAATCCCTGTACTCTGTGGATCTCTGTGAGTTCGAAGTCAGCTTGATCTACAAAGTGAGTTCCAGGGGACATTTTTTGATTAGAGGCTAATGTGTGAGTTCCCAATCCACTGTGGGTGGTGTTACTACTGGAGGTCCTAGGGTATATACAAAAACAAGCTGAGCAAACCATGGGAAACAAGCCAGTAAGCAGCAATTTTCAATATCCTCTGCATCAACTTTTGTCTCCAGGCTCCTGCCTCGGGTTCCTGCTCTGACTTTATTGGGTGGTGGCTTACAAGATGAAATAAATCCCCAAGTTGCTGTCATGATGTTTTATCACAGTAACAGAATCCTAACTGAGACAGTAGGTAGGTTCTCACTGTCTAACTACTAAGTTCAAAACTGACACAGCCATGCTTTTAAGAACTACTCATTTTTCTTAGGTTACCATATGTGCCTCTTGACCAAGAATAGAAAATTTTAAAGAGAAACATTGTAAGCCATAATAAACTATTAAAACAAATATGCTAAATCCATCTGTGAATATAATGAGAGAAGTATTTAAAAGTTTTAAAAATCATTAGCATTTAGATATTCAATACCTTAGTACATTAAAAAAGTGTCCAAGCTGTACAGTCACAATTGCCTTCTTCTTAACATGATATCCGTTGTAGAGATTATATTAACTTGAATTAATAAACGACGTAAAGCAGGTAGTTAGTTTAGAAAAACTCTTGGTTGGATGCATATCAAACAGCATGGTGTTACTGAATTACCTCCAGAAAACTCATTCCAACTTGTCTCTTTCACTGTAGTTTTATAGTTGCGAAAAAGTGGTTTACTCTTTTAAATTTCAGTAACTCCTTTAAATCAATGGTTTGCACTTGAGGAATCCTCCATTGCTGTCTACTAGGCTTCCCATCAAACTTACATGGCAATAAGCTTGAGGTTTGTGCCAATGCACACATGTTTTCCTTACTATAACCGATGCCAATTTTCAAGCTAAAATATGCCACAAAGGATGCCTTAGTTTCTAGAACTCCATGTGTGTGCCAGATCAATAGGCATGTCCTCGTCATGACAAGGTGTGCCGATTTAAGGGGCTCAAAGGTACTGTTGAGGCATGGGAAATGACACTTCACACAACAAAGTAAAGCCATTCACAATGCCAGCATCCACTTCCCCTTGACCTGTTCTTGGCTATCTTTCTCTTATTCTACATTCTCTCCTCATGGCCAGCCACAGATACGAGAATTTTTCCTCAGGGCAGCACAAAGAAACCTTTTCCCCAAGGCAGTCATAAAACGTTAAATTATTTCTCTAACTCTCTCTTGCTAAGGAAATGAAGAGCTTCATTGCAGAGGCTCTTGCTTCACACCCAAGAAAAAGAAATTTTACAAGCGAAAGGACAAACAGAATTTCACTATCTTACTACAACTCACTGCACGATTATCTTCCTATAGCTTCTCTGGTCAGTCACATTTCCATGTCTGTCTGTGCTTACAGAATCAAAATTTAAACAGTTCACATTGGTTTTCTGGGTCTTCGATCTGAAGGCTCCTGTGACACAGCTAACCATTATCAAATAAATCTGTTATGCTTATCTCTTGCTAAAACATTTTAATGCATAGGGCTGCCAGCCATGATGTAGTTTATGATGTATAAGAGACAGTTCAGCCTTGTTCCTGCCTCTATAATATAGTTAAAATTTAAATCCTTTTTTCTTTTTTCACTAAATGCTTAATTTGTTTGACTGTGTTTAGATTTTTTTTTTTTTTTTTTTTTTTTTTTTTTTGGTTTTCGAGACATGGTCTCTCTGTGTAGCTTTGCGCCTTTCCTGGAACTCGCTTTGTAGACCAGGCTAGCCTCGAACTCACAGAGATCCGTCTGCCTCTGCCTCCCGAGTGCTGGCATCAAAGGTGTGTGGCACCACCACCTGGCTTTTGCTTTTTTTTTTTTTTTGGAGTATTTAGATTTTTTTGTAAACCTATATTTTACTGACAAAATAAATGAATGCATTATTCATTAGAAACATAAAATTTAATATATAGTTCTGGGGTTTGGTAAATCTCCTAATAAATAATACATTAATTAATGATTAATGAATATTATGATCAACTGGTAGTTTTCAGTTTTCATTTAGATTTGTAAGTAATTTTCATCACAGATTTGTAAGTAATTCTTCATCACACCTCATATTTTACACATCGAAATAAGAAAACCTGGCCATTTATTGTTTGGAATCATTATCTATATTTAACTTCCATAGAACTTGTTAAATTGGTTGAATCCTTGGGCAGCACTTCTGGGAAACTCATATTTTGGAACAGATTCCTATCTGAAATACAAGATTTAGCATATTTTAATAAATAATTCCAAGATGATGCAGAAATGCTTTAAGAGGATATTTTTCCTAAAGTGTATGGCAATGAAGAACAAGAAATTCAGTTGTATTTGTCAACCTTTATGCATATTAAAAGCTTTCCACTTCTATCCATGACAACCACAGGGTACACATGGCTATTGATCGACTGCTACTTGTACAGGATGGATTAATGGCTTCTTCTCCTGGAAGTATAAATATTTCAATGTGAGATCACCAAACCTTCAAACTATTAAACAACCATGAACAGCATTAAATCCCATTTATCCATCTCCCTCGGACATTCCTTGAAATACTGCCTGGTGGAGTAACAACAAGCTGAGGAACTCTTAATTTAACCCTAACCATATTAATTACCAAGCATATCCTGATACAATCATTCTGCTTAGGTTATTTTATTTGCATTGTCATTATTCAACCAGAACATTTTATCGCTTGGATTTTTTTCTCTTTTTGAAGTGTGTGTGTGTGTGTGTGTGTGTGTGTGTGTGTGTATGTGTGCCTGTGTTGTGAGCATGTCAGAGAGTTATTCTGAGCACTAGCAGCTGTGCACATAGGGGCCACAATCAACACTGGATGCTGTCCTCTCTTGCTCTCCACTTTACTTTTTAAGACATGGCCTCTCAGTGAAACTGGATCTCATCCTTTTTTTTTTATATAGGTGAGCTGCCCATCGAGTGCTAGGGATTTGCCATTTTACCTGTCTAGCACATTACTGGATATCAGAGAACAAGTTTCATTTTATGTCCTCTATAATATGTACAGTAATTAGTTAGAAAATAGTCTTTCTACAACTCCATGTTCTTATTGATCACAGAATAAACAAAAGTCATTGTTCATGTACTTTCCGACTCAAGTGTGTTTGTTTAGATCAAAATACTAATTATATTGTGCTTTAATGTTGCTTAGTTTTTTTTTTTCTCTTTTTAATGTAGAAATATATGCTGTCTTCTCCCATCAGAACAGCTACACTCCTCTGAGTAAGGACTGTTGAATGACTCAGCTCATGATTTACCAGCAGTAATAACAAGAAAGGTGAGACTACGGGTAATTTGTTGTCTAAACTTAAAATGGTCTTCCATCATGCTAGTTGAGAGTTGAGGACCAGGACTGCATACATCTTAGCGGGGCATTGGTGTGATCTGGTACTTATTTGATTTGTACATGTAAATCCTCAGCTCAGAAATGTCATGGGCAGCTTGTTGTAGTGATAAATAAAACTGCTGAGTCAGAGCAGATTTTGTTATCTTTAATCATCTCTTGCTTGTACTGAAATAATTACTTGTGCTTTTTAAAATTCCTAAAACATTTAGTTTACATATGAGCAATGAAGGTCTAGTTTTATTTCTGTAGATGTTAAAAGATAAATTGATCCCTTTTCACAATACTATTTATCATATATACTCATAGATCTGTATAAAATGTATAGCAATAAAATATTTATCTTCATATAGGTGTGAGGATGAAGTATTTTTCCTTTGCCTATGTATCTAAAATTATAATATCCATGGAAACATTTCTTACTGGGTGGAGAAGCAGAAATTCGGATGCTAAAGCAAACACTTATTTTACAAAGCTCCTCTCCCAAACTCTCTTACTAATCAATGCTTTATTCATAAGGAAAAGTCTACCATATCAGGAGACTGAAAAAGCTCAAGTATATTTTTATTTTTAAATATTCCTTCTTCCATAATTTTCATGAAGTTTGGTTGTAAACTGTGATTCGTGAACCTGGTGCTCCTTACCACTGTGTAGCCATAAAGGGCAAGGATGGAATTAAAGACACAAGAGATGAGCCAAGGTAGTAAAGAAAAAGTAATAAAGGCAAAGGAAATGAGGGAGTGGGAAGGATAAGAGAAGAAGAGTGGGAAGAGGGAGAGAGGAAAGAAAGAGCAAAGGGAGGGAGAGAAAGTAGCCACCGGGATAAATTCTTTTATACAGAACACAGCTTTGTAACCAATGGCAGGAGCAAGAGGGTACTGCAATGGTATCTATATCTATATCTATATCTATATCTATGTCTACGTCTATGTCTTTATCTATATCTATATATAATTACCACTGAAACTAAAGATCAGAAATAAGTGCTCAACATCCAGAAGTGTCTACAGTAAAGATGAATGGACTGAGTAGAAAATGAAGTATGAAGGCTGTTGCTATTACTCAATCTGTACTGGCCATCTCCTGTGACCAGGCAAGACTTCAAGTGGAGGAAGTGGGAAACCTACCCAGCCACATAACCTTCAACCTACAGTCTGTCCTGCCTATGGGATGTGCTGGACAAAAAGTGGCACAAAGATGGTGGGAGTGGCCAGCAAATGACTGGTCTAGCTAAAAACCTGTGCCAGGAGAGTAAGCCAAGCCCACCCCTGACACTGCCTGGAGCACCAGGACCCACACTCAGGATGACCCAGAGACCTATGATGATTCAGACATGACTGAGGGAAAAAAATGTCAATGTAATGATGCCTAACAGTATTCTGTTATATTCAATGATTGGTGCCTAGCCCAACTGTCATTAGAGAGGCTTCATCCAGCAACTGGTGGAAATAGATGGAGACCCACAGTGAAACACATGTGGATCTCAGGCAATCCTACAGAAGAGGAGCGGGAGAAGGATTGTAAGAGCCAGATAGGTCAAGGAAAGCACAAGAAAATGTACAGAATAAGCTTATCTGGGCTCATAGAAGCCCAGAGACTGAACCAAAAATCAAGGGTATGCATAAGATCGGCCTGGGCATTCTGCATCTATGTTACAATTGTGTAGCTTGGTCCCCTTGTGGGACTTCTAATAATGGGAACCGGGGCTGTCTTCAACTTTCTTACTGGCTTTTGGGATCCTACTTCCCATAATGGGTCACCTTGCCCAGCGTTAATACATGGGGAGGTGCTTACTCTTACAGCAATCTGATATGCCTTGCTTTGTTGATGACCATGGTAGACCTGCCCTTGTTAAACAGAAATGGAGGAGGAGTGGACTGGGGAGTGGGAACAGAGGAGTAGGGTGGGAGTGAGGGAGAGGAATGTGAGGAGAGGAGGGAGGTGAAATTGCAGCTAGAGCACAAAATTAATTAATTAATTTTGAAAAGAATCCCAACTTAATATGGGATTATTTCCAGCACCCTGATCTTCACCCTCATATTAAAACAATTGCACTCTTCTTTCAGAGTAACCTTTTGATAAGGTAGAATTTTTCTTTCCTTGCCAAACTTCTCTTCCAAGGAAGGAATTTTTATTATAGGAAACACTTCAGGGCTCATTAAAACTTAGAATCAGCAACAACAAACCAAACCGCAAACTCACTCACTCCAGTAATTCGCCAATCCTTGCTGATAAAACATTGTAGATGTCCCCTGAATGTAGCTCCCTAAATCTCAAAATCACTGCCTCCATTAGCTCCTCAGGATCGTCCCTGGTCAGAATGTCTCCTAAGCACTGTCACATTTCTACAGAATAAATTCCTCAGGTTAGCACAGTTACACTAAAAGCTCACTCCAATTATGACGCTTATGAATCCACTTATGTTAATTGGTTTATTTCTACATTCAACCAAATTCATTTTTATCTTAACAAGGAAAGAAATTCTTTTACGTCCTCTTTCCACCCCTTCCAGAGAAGCCCTTCATTTTCTATTCTCTCTCGTACTGATCCTTCTATATATCGGTTTCCTTTTATTTACTCGTTTATAGTAAGCTTGTTTCTCTCTTGATAGTTTCTGGCATTGTATTAATTAAGGTCATTCATTGTATTCTAACTGAAGATAACCCCTGGTTCAGCAGTGCCTAAGAGGTAGAATTCTCCTTGTAGCTGATCTAGCATTGTTGCTTATTTCTCAGGAGGCAGAGGCAGGCAGATCTCTGCAAGTTCGAGGCTAGCCTGGTCTACAGAGTGAGTACCATGACAGCCAGGGCTACACAGAAAAACCCTGTCTTGAAAAACCAAAAAAAAAAAAAAAAAAAAAAAAAGAAAGAAAGAAAGAAAAAAAGAAACATGATGCTCAATTTCCATGCTCTTTACTCTTACAGTTCTTTTGCTATTCCTCTGCTCATACTGTCTAATTACTTATGTTTTCTTCTCACTTAGGTTTTTCCCCCTAGGTTTCTATATATCCTTTTATATATCTTAGATTTATTGTCTCATCTTCACCTATGGTCTAAGTTCACCATATTAAAAATGTTTAGCCATACTATTAAAATATTTACAGTCCTTGATTCTGCCTACATATGGATGACTTAACAAATTTATTGCCCTGCCCAGAAATACACACCTTGGTCCTAGATTTCTGTCTGTTGCTGTTTGATTGACAGTTTCATATAGTTGCCAATAGGTAATTTATATGCTTTGAAAGATGCATCCTCTCCACACTGGACTTTGTATTGCTTTTCACTGTCAACACTGTAAGAGGTATTTTACCCACCTGGGTACACAAACCTAAACTGTGAAAACTGCTTGATATTTCTCCTTTGCAATATTGAAGCAATCGTTGAGATTTAACTACACTTAGACTTTCCAGCTCTGCCTTTTGTCTGCACCCTAATGACTGAGGCAGCTCATTTGCAATGCTGCAGGTCTCATGGTTTCTTCCCCATACTTGAGTCTTTCTTCCCTTTTATTAGTGCTTCTTGTTTTCTACAGTCCAATTGCAAGACAGAGATCTCACCTTCTCACCTTTCTGTTTAGAACCTCAAAGGATGTCTCCAAAACAATGGTTTTTAATTATTTTCTACACCCTAGCATTTGCTAAGAGAGTGATAAGGTAATATATTTTCTTTCCTGTGAGGTTCAATTCATGCTCCAGGAAGCACAGTTCATTGAGTCAAACCATAGAGGCATGATTTACAGAATAAAATATCAAAGTCTGTATTAAAGGTCCCAAATCCTGCTACTGTCATTTATATGCCCTGTACAGTAGCACCTGAGGTCGGGAAATGTGACACGCTCATCTTTGTTTCTGCATATTTTAAGCTCCATTTTATATGATTTTTTTTTCCTGCCTGGAAAAATACCATGCATCCTTCATGTTCTTGCCTGAGTTTTGTCTTCATTATAGAGTCCTTCAACACCCTCAGATAGATACCATATGACTGCTTCCCCTCTTACAATTTTTTTCCTAATAATATTTGTGAATCTAATGCTTATTTGCTGTATGGGCGCCTTAAAGTTGCAGGATGTACTTTAGATGTAAGTTTTGCATAAACAAGTCACTGTTAATATGGCAGGAGACAATGTTTTTGTAGCTCTAATTTTGGCCACGTGGTAGAGTTTTAGACACTTAGTATGAAAAGGCTAATGTCAGAATGCCTTGGGTTGAACGCAATGAACATAAAACCAATATGATCAGTGAGGGAAGTTTAGCAGTCGAATTCATTGAAATGTACTGTCTGTGCCCTGGAAGCTATGAAGTTATAAAAAGCAATAATGGAGAAATACTGAATCAAAGGATCTGCGGATGGGACGGTGTTTCAGTCTTTTCTCACAGCCATCCCATAAGGAGTCTATCCTTCATGTCTATCAAGTGAGCATCCAGGCGGTGCCTGGTCACCCAGTTGCTCCTCTGGGAGACTGATCTGAGAAACACTACAGTCCCCAGATCAACAGCAGAACGAGTTCCCTGTTTCTCTCTCTCTCTCTCTCTCTCTCTCTCTCTCTCTCTCTCTCTCTCATGTGAAACATCACACATACTGTGCAAGAAAAATGAGAGGAATTAATTTAACAAGGCATAACACTCTTAATTGCTTTTAAATGAAATGTTTCCTATACAGTTAGCATACAATCTTAAGAAACTTTTCAGTGAATAATTAAATTTAAACCAATTAACTTTAGTACTTCTTCAAAATGGAAAAAAAAAATGTGAGATAATGGAAAAGAGACAGAACATTAAAATGAAGTTGTGAATGTACCACCAGGAAAACCAAGGAACACTGAGGGTGACACCTACATTCACTGATAGTATGGTAATTTTATTTTTAAGATAAAGGATGTTTTCCTTATATTTGCAGGCTAATTTTTTGTTTTTAATTGACAAAATAATTTATATTGTGAATCATCACTGTAAAAGCTAGAAATAACAGTCATTTAAAATATTATTTTCTTTTCAAAAAGATCTTACTTGTTGTGGAATATTTATTTAACCGGGAAAAGATGAGTTACAGTTGTTTATGCTGCAGAATATTACTTTAACTGTGTAAAGGTGTGTTATATTGCTGCATTTGTTTGATGGTGTAAGGATGTGTGTTTAATTTTGTAAATTATATGTTGCATTTGTTTCACCTTGCCTACCTAAGGCACCTGATTGGTCTGTTAAAGAGCAGAATGGCCAATAACTAGGCAGAGAAAGTATAGGCAGGGCTGCAGTCCAGAGAGAATAAGTAGGGGGAGAAATCTAGGCTAGAGACAGAAGAAGAGGAAGAAAAAGGAGGAGAGAAAGAAGGAGAAAGAGAGATGCCCCGGGCAAGAAGCTAGGCAGCCACCAGCCAGCCAGATACTGGAGGAAGCAGGAAAGTAAGATATACAGAAGGAAGGAAGATAAAAAGCCCTTAGGAAAAATGTAGATAAAGAAAAACAGGTTACTTTAAGTTAAAGAAAAATGAGCTAGCCAAAAATGAGCCTGAGCTAGGCCAAGCATTCATAACTGAGTCTCTGTATCATGATTTGAGAGTTGGTTGGTGTCCCACCAAAAAGCCTGATATACTTTAGAGAGATTATATATCACACATATTATCTATGACAAAAATATTATTCAGGAATCTAGCAAAAAATTAACAGGACTTTTTTCTCCTAATTTCCAAAGTTAAAGGCTAGTAAGTATACAATCTATCAAACAGATACTTGGGTGCCATCTTTGTTCAGGTCTTTTTTGAGACAGCCATGTTGTTGAGATGACATGGGTCTAGTTCCTGACATTTCCAGAAGACATAATCTTACAGCAGACATCCTGTTTTTCTAGATTTTTATTCTGCAAATTTCCTTGAACATGGGTCCTGGCACTGTGTTACATATGTATCAGATGGGGCCGGAAACTACATGGTCACTTGTTTTCTGCATTTTGATGAGTTGTGTTTTATGTAATTGTCTCCATTTGTTGCAAAGAGACGCTTCTATGTAGACATATGAACATGGAAAGGGAAAATGTCCTGGCTCCTTACTCTAGACAAAGAACAAGGAGCAGCTAACTATGCTGAGAGTGGGAATAAATTCTTCCCCAGGAAGAGCACACCAATTTGTTTTCTAATACCAAGTGGTCATCACTAAATCATATACATACAAGCAATATTATATTATATTATCTGGGCTTATTAGGTTGTAGTGAATTATTTAGAAACACAGATATATAAAATACAAATCATATGTAATACACATGTAAATAAAACAACAATTAATAAAAGGACAATGAATTTGAGACAGAGCAAGAAAGGATCGGAGGAGGGACAAGGGAGGGGTGAGAAGGAGAAAAGGCAAAGAGGAAATGGTGTAATTCCATGTATTGTAATTAAATGGAATCTTGGGGAATTTGAAACTGAAACCACATTGCTCCCTGCAGTTGCCCTTATCTGAACATACAGAACCGTGTGCCATCATGCTGTGTCAGCCCAGAGTGACTTACCAGCAGATGCCCTACTGACAGTGGATTAACTGCATCGTGCTCTTTGGCACTTCAATCATAAGCCATTTATTCACTCTCTGCTGACTTGCAGAAAAGTAGCTACTTGAGATCTTTATCATTTTATATTTAAAATTAGGTATTATTTATAAGTCTGTTCTTCTAAAACAGATATGTGGAGCCTTTTACCTTTACCTGAATATAGAAGCAACCCATAAAGCAATCCCCATATAAATAGAGCTGTGACAGTTAAATTATGAAAACAGTGAACAGTATACATCTTAGCATATGTCTAGTTTAGTCATTTATAACCACATGCAGAGGTCAGTGTCAGGGCGAGGCATCTTTCATTCCTAGCAACAGTACTCATAACAGGAAGGGCAATTCGCAAAAGCAGTGTCTGTTTTCTGCTTAGCTATAAAACTTGTAAATCATAATAGAAAGATTAAAAATGAAAAGAGATTGAGATGGGAAAGGAGACAGGTCAACTGTTGCTTAAAGTTTTGTCATTAAAAATTAGTGACAGGAAGATATAAAAGGACTTTAAAATAAAGTTTTATTTATTTATTTATTTGGAAGATAAAAGTCATTTTGATGACCACTCATTTCAGAACTTTAAACTCCTCAGTAATGTGTTGTCATTACTTACGTATGTTTTTATGAAATATAGTGAAGGTCAGATTAAAACAAAAACTGGATTTTTATAACATCTTGTAAAGATTTGAAAGAATGAGAAAAATATTAACTGAGTAGTTTCTATTAGTCTTTGATTCTGTACTCACTGTTACTAACAATTTAGAAAATAAACCAAGGTTTACACAGTTGATTTGACTTAAATATGAGCCCATGAGTCATTTCATTTCTGATATGAGAGAGCTATGTCCTTCCACTCTTATTTCAGAACCTTTACACATTTTGATATTTTTAATGAAGAAATTAGTTTGTTCGGAGAAACATGATATCTAGCTGAATGTCTGATTTTGTTTCACATGACAATGGAAAGAAATTCAGGTGTTCAAATTACCAGCAAAACTATTCCATCAGTATGTGGTTAGTGTTCATACAATTCTTGGGTCTTCTCTCCTCCTCAGACCTCCCAGGAGATACAATGGAATTGTAGAATGAAAGTAGTTATTTGGCTGGAAGTGTGGTCTCTATGCCCGCCAATGGTACAGCCACATTATTTTCTTTCTACATTGATTCTTAGTAATAGCAAAAATGTACTTTAAAAAAAAAAAAAAAACTTTTTCGTCCTTCCTTCTTCCCTGATCCTTCACTACCCTTTCTTTTCTTCCTTTATCTTTCTGGAAGTATGCCTTTTCACCCCATGTACTGATGACAAAACCCAGGGCCTTATTTCTGCTAGGTCTTTGTCACTGAGCTAAATTCACAACTACTACATTAACATAAAGCAAAATTCTTTAAATTCATTTCCAGTTAACAAGCAAATTCAAATAGAACATCTAGTTTGGTCAAGGAAAAGCAGAAGCTTCCATTTTAGTGAATGTGTAAAGTTATCGCTAAAGAATGGCAAAACCGACACAGACTAAAACAATGTCTATGTTTTAAAATGCTGATGCCAGCGTGAGGCACTCGAGGTTGAACAACAAGAATGAAAATGTGCCAACATAAGGCCAGCATGGGCCAACAAGTGGCCTGTATGTGACTGTCAGGATCTAGGAACTTAGAAGGGAGTCCTGGGTCTACACACACACTAGCTGGAACCAATGTTGTGACTGTACCACACTCAGGCACTCTAGAAGAACTAAAAGACCAGAAACAATTGAAATAGTAATGGCAGGGAATTGATGTGGTCCATAATCACCTAGGCATGTCACAGCTAAAGGAGCTTTTTTGACTAAGTTGAATCAAAGCCTGAACTAGTCTTTAGAGACCCTGTGATAGCTAGTTTTATGTAAAGTTGACACAAGTTTGAGACATTTTGAAGAGGGAACATCAATGAAAAAATACCTCCACCAGATTGACCTTTGGGAAGCCTGTGATACCTTTTCCAGATTAGTGACTGGTGTGGAAAGCCCAGCTCACTGTGGCTGGTGCCACTTCTGGGCTGGTTGTCAAAGGTACTGTAAAAGCAAAGGCTAGGGCTTGGGGATTTAGCTCAGTGGTAGAGCGCTTGCCTAGCAAGCGCAAGGCCCTGGGTTCGGTCCTCAGCTCTGGAAAAAAAAAAAAAAAGAGCAAAGGCTGAGCAAGTTATCGGGTAATAAGCAAGTAACACTCCTTCATGGCCTCTGTATTCGTTCTTGCCTCAGGGTTCCTGCCCTGCTTGAGTTCTGACCTGACTTTCCACAGTGATAGACCATTATGTGCAAGATCAAGTGAACTCTTTCTTCTCCAAGTTTCGTTGGTCATGTTGTTTATCACAGTTATAGAAACCTAAGACAGACCCACACTGATGCCAAACAGGTTCAAGGCAATTTTGGACAGTAATTATTGGAAATACTAATCTGGCCCTTACTATGACACCAGCAATAAGGAGAAAGACATGATAGATTCTGGCCAGAGTTTCCATACTTCAGCAGATGGTGCTTGGTGCATCACCAAACAATCTTGGTATCTATTAGGTGTTATTTCAGTCAATTTCTAACCCAAGCTGTAAAATAAAAATAGACATGACTAATGGCTTCGATATGGATAAATAGTACAGGATATACTCAGATAGTACATTCAAGGCAGTGAGGGAGTGGGAGGAATTGTGCTTTATGATACATAGACTGAATGGATGTGAATCTAGTTTTTATACTTTATATAAAGGACCTAGTTGATGAAATCTATTTCATCAATTTGAAACCAGGTCGTCTGTTCATTGGTAGGTAGCAAAAACATTCTCTACTTAAGGATGCAAAGACACAGTATTTAATGAATTCTCATAAGTATTTCTTAGTTCAATATAATCTCCTTTAAATAAATGGAAATTCACAAGTGTTTTAAAACATATTAATAATGCCATTAGAGGTGTGATTTTTAAAAGATGATTTGTGAACATCACAGAAAAGGCCACTACATAAAATCAAGATAGATATTCACCTATATAATATGTATATTAGATATATATTATTCATATATATATATGTATACACACACATATATATATATATATATGTATATATATATATATATATATATATATATATATATATATATATATATATATATATATATAGCCTCCATAGCATGCATCAAGTTTGCACACATAGCCAGATACATCAAATATTTTTACGTGTTAAAATTATCTGTAAATTATTCATCTGGAACACCCCATACAAATTATTGGCCCTATGCCTAATATATAAAGCAGTCACAGAAACATGCATTTAATGATCAGTGTGACATAGTAGATGATTTATTTTTGGAATATTCATTTCAAAATTTAAATCATGAAACTCGGTGATAAATGCATAAATCAAAATATATAAAAACTAATTTAAACAATGAAGCCAATATCAGCCATGGGAATATTAATAATCTCAATACTTCAGTTTCACATGTCTTTTCTCTCCAAAAGAAGAAATAGGTTGTCTCACTGTATGGACAGATTTGCTGCAGGTGGATAATAGTGTTTTTATCTTGAAAGAAAAATAGAAAGCAAAACTAACAAAGTCAGAGGCAACTATAATGAACTGGAATCTGTTAAACTGTGACTGGAACATGAAAGCAGTGTAAAAACATGGTCAGCCCTCAAGTAGCTCACAGATCTCATGTGGCTGAGGTGAGATGAGCCACTAGACAAACACTTAGGTACTGACCCTCAGTGCACTAGCTGGATGCATGAGAACCAATCACTCAATGAAGCTCAGAGAGCTATGGTTTGCCTGCACTCCTAGCTTTCAAAGACTAAAGGAATGTATAAGTTAAGACTTGAAAATATCATCATAGCCCAGTTCAAAAACCTCACCCAGATGCAAAGATTTTTTTGAAGTGATTTTTTTTTTGTTTAGTAGTTTCTGATTTTTCAAAATTATCAAGATTAGAATTAGCTTTTTTTTTTTTTTTATCAACTTTTGCATTTCCAAGACTTTTTAAACATGGTGGTGAAACTAAATGTGTAAATGGTAAAATTCAGTTACATAGCATCTTCCTGACTCTGTGGGAAAGCAGATGAATAGTATGCACCTGAATTATGAGAAAGCAAACACAAGAATCCCTTCTGAGAAGCACACCTAAAAGAATTATCAAGCAGCTAGCGCATTCTCAGCTGTGAAAATATCTGGTCTCCTGAAGGGCATCACAGGAAAAGAAAGGAAACAAAATTTTGTAAGTCACCCCGTTCACCTCCCCACTTCAACCTCTCCAAAGTCCTGTCTACAGCAACCTAAAACGGACTGTTAATGCATTACTGGAAAGTTCTTCATTCTGTTTACTCCATCAGATTTACTTAAACAACTTTTTATATAAAGAATATTACTTGACCTTCACTCCAGGGCTTCCAATTCCACAGGTAGAGGCATGGATCTTTTTTATTGCTAACAGGAATCAGTGGATGTACTGAGTGCCTTTGCTTTAGGGAGCCTTGAAGCCTTTATATGAGAGATGATGCTTGTGTATAGTAACTCTGGCTGTTAGGAAATCTAGCTTAGACAAGAATTTACATCCTGACGCACCATGTGCTAGCTGGATATTTGAGAGCTGCTGGTCTAATAGGGCCCATACTTTCATGGTTCACACACTCTCAGCCTTGCAAAGAATTAGAAGAAGTTAATTGAAAGGATTAGTTTGTGTGGTGAAAATCCCCTATAATTTCTAATAGAGTAAGGGTTTGAAGTCAATTTGTCCCTAGGTATAAAAATACTAGAACTACAGTAGATTTTGAGGAAGTTAAAAGTACAATAGATTTCTGAATAAAGTGAGTCCAGGGAAGCAAACATGGATCAGCATGAAGACATTTTATTTAACAGGAAATTTTAAGTTTTCTGTTTAAAAGGAGACTTTCTTGCATTACTTTTCTGAACATCCAGCTTGCCATCCTCTTATTTTTCTTTAATTTGCAAAGAAATATACAAACCTGTAACTTCCAAAGCCAAAGAAGAGATACATGTAAGTAATGTTTAGCTCCATAGAAGGTTGTGCTAAATTTGGGTGCTGTGATTATGGTCAAGTGATTATTAAGGAAGCATACAGATAAGTGTCATTCCAGAGGAAAGGAGAATAATAATAGGATGACCAAAACTTTGTTTTTATTATGGTTGAAATTGGCAGGCAATTACTTCAAAATGTATACTTTTAGCTGTGTGTAATTTCTTAGGTCGTTACACTGAATTAAAAAATTGAAATTAATTATGTATCATGAACATACAAGTGTTAAACAGAATAGTTTGATAAAAATGCAGATAAACTAATATAAATGTTGATTACTAAAAATAAAATAACAGTAGAGGTTATGAATACTTTCCTAACTTAACTAATAACCAGTTACCATTATAAGATAATTAAATATCACACTCTAAAACATAAATGTTAAGATTATATTTATATAAATTTTCAGTTTCCTGAAATTGAAGCTGTAGAGTAATAACATAAATGAAAGTCTTCAAAAAAAATTCTACTCATAAACATTTTTAATTGTAGAGTTATAGTGTTGTACACATTCTAAATTAATTACACTCACTTCATGAAAAATTGCTGCCTTATTGTTCATCAGATTGTAATCCCACATCAAATAAATCATTGAAAATACATCTGATGAATAACTTCTGAAGCAGACACACAACTACTAAGGAAAAAAAGGGATATTATATATACATATCTGAATAAGACATATCTCATCTGTGTCAATGCCTTTAAGAACAATATCCATTTATTTCTCCTTTAATAACTGTATTTTGTTCAGTTATCAGAGCTATAAAATATGGAGGCAATAAATGATAATCATTTCACAGTTCAACATATTTGATGGTTTCTGGCCTTAAGTTCTTGTATACCTCACCAAAGTATTTTGGGAGATGAACTTGCAAAATAAATCAGTTTTCTCCATGTCAGGCATAAATACAAAAATCTTATAACTCTGTAGTTATTAACAACCAGGCTGCAGGAATACTTAAAGAGTGAAACTTGAAGAGATTGAAACACCAGAAATGACAAGGAGCATTGAAAGACTACAGGCCATTCACATAGTAGCAGTACAAGGGATATATATGGTATACGTAGAAGGTAATGTAATATTCACTGAAGTCTTTTTTGTTGGAATGGACTTTGTGGCCCTGGAACTTTAACAATTTGGGAAGTTTAAAAGGTTCATATAGAGGAATGACATGTCTGTTGCACAGGAAAAATAGAAATTAATTGTTCTATGGTATAAATAGAAGGAAAAGTAGTGCTTAAATTTCATTTTTAGTGCTGACCAGAACAATACATAAAACTTAAGGTTGTATTTTAGCTAGTCATTTGGAAGTACTTTTAAATGTTAACCCCAGAAAAACATTTGCAGTTTTTCCTGGATTTCATTGTATAGCAAACAATAATGTTCTAAAATGGTAAAGAAGGCATGCATAAATCATACTAGCATAAGGTTCCTAATTACATCACTCATAGATATTTTTCTTCCTATCCTATTGTAGTAAAATAAAAAGTATCTTTTATAGATACTGAATGGTAATGCAGCACACCAGTGTTTACCCAAACATAATGTCCAAGAGCCAGAGGGATTGCAGAAAGGAGTAAACAGTTGGCGCTGCTTTGAGGAATGTAATAATGGGACACAGAAAATGCCCAGACAGTAAAAGATTTTGAAGTAACGGAGCAAACCTCAGCTGGCAATGTTACTGTTCTACTTATCAAACAAAAGATTCTAAACTCCATAGTGCCTCCACGACTTAGAAGAGGATGCGTTCTGTGCTGTGCATTAGGTGAATTTGTCTACAGTGGAAGAGGGTTTCAGAATGTTACAGCAGCACAAAGCTTCATTTGAGGAAATGGGAGTAGTAATCACGGGACAAATGTCATTAATGAAGTTGTCTCAGTGATTTTTTTCTAGACTTAAAAGATATTGGAAGTGTAAATGCTAGTGATTTTTTACTGTCATCCTTTCAGCTCAGAAAATAAGAAGCACTCAGTCCAAGACTTACTAGCAAATGGACACCTGCAAATGGTGTAGAAATATGGTGACAGCTATGGGCAACTTTGGTCAGAAATCATGTGTGATTTATGTTGTCAGAAAGATGTTCTTTGCAAGAACCATAGTTAACATCAGAAACAAGCTGGTGATTTTATTACATCATGTGTAGTTGAAAGAGAGAGGGATATAGGCTGTGAATAAACAACTATTATATATTCTATTCACAGAAATCAGCTGTCTTAGAAGAAAAGGGAAGAATTTCCTGCGAGCTTCTAAATAACACTAACATGGTATGTTGAGGTCACTTAATCTCATTTAATAGCAGGTATGTTCACTGAAATTAAAACACCTTCCATGAGTTACCACACTGAAGATGATTTCCACTGAGACATTTCCATCATATTTAGTACTATGATATATTAGGAATCATGAAATTATTTTTTATCATTTTTTTCATGGTAATCGCTTTTTAGTAAATTTGTGTACTATTGTAAGTGACAGAAAGCAGCAAGGTACTATTGACTTTATGTCAGTTTGACTGATCCGAAACAAGCATATGGTGAAACACTTTGTGTCTCTAAGTGGATGTCCCTTTCTGTGTCAACATATGTGATATGTAATATTTAAGCGCATATATATGTATATATATATGTATATATATTATGTATAATACTCAAGCATGTATATATGATCTATAATATTCAAGCATATATGTGATGTATAATATTCAAGCGTACACACACACAGACACACAGACACAGACACACACACACACACACACACACACACACAGATCAATCCACATAGTGTGCAGGAGTTTTATTTACCTGATCTTAGTCACAGTTCAAAAATCAGGGCCAGTGTGATGTTCAGCTGCTAGGTAGTATTGCTTTGCCAGCCTGAGGACAAGAGTTCAGATCTTGTGTACCAAGTAAAACCAGGGCATGCAGCCTCCTAAGTGGTGGTCACAAGAGGTCAGAACATGGTACTTCTGCCCTTTGGCTCTGAGCTAGGCTGAATAGTCTGAGCTAACCCCACAGAGGGTAAAACCTGCAAGAAAGACTCAAGACCCATAAAGCCCCAATGCATCAGAAAGAGAGATAACACATGAAACTGTGGTTATAGAAAGTTGGCAGGAGAATCCTTCTCACCCATACAACCGTAGCTAATTTTGAACTGTTGAAAAGAATCTGATGTAGAAGATGGTATCTTTTCATGCTCTGTCTGACCTGGCTATTGATTTTCTCTAGTCCACCTGGCTATCAATTTCTAAATCCAGGCAGCAGCACATGCTTATGAAGACAACTGTGGGCCTTTGGAGACCTTGCCTACCAAAGCTTCTGTAAGAAGCTTTCAGTATGTTTATAATATAAGGCTGACCTCCTAGTGTCTCATGGACTGAAAAATATATCTAAAATGTTGTAATCCTGGCAATCATACTATTTGCAACTGGGGTGTGTGTGTGTGTGTGTGTGTGTGTGTGTGTGTGTGTGTGTGTGTATAATCTGTTTATAATAACTAGCACTATTGTTTACATTCATAAGAGATTTAAAATTTTGATGGTCTGTGCTTAGACTTATTCTACTAAACCAAAGTTTTTTTTTTTTTCTTAGAATTAGCTCTTATGTAGTTCTCTATGTGATCCTGCTATTTGTTGCTGTATCTTTTATATATATAGATGTCTCTTAAACTATGTAAACCTTCAAAGATTTATGGGTATTGGGTATTTGAATGTTATACACAATTACTATTTTTTTATTTAGTTTCACACTTTCTAAGCCTTGTATCTAAGTATTGTGAGCAACCTGATAGTAGTTTTTGGGGGATTTTGTTTGTTTGTTTGTTTGTTTTTGTAAAGCCTTCTAACTATCAACATCCTAACAAAGGAACCTCATGATAACACTTTACCCACAAGAAAAGTAAACTACAATACTGTGGTTCGAAGTGGTCAAATACCAAATATTGATCCATTATTCTTTGATATGAAAGGAGAAAGAAAAGTTACATGAGTTTACTTTTGAACAAATTTGAATTCAAGCACATCAGTATGAAAGAAAATGGAATATTATATTCACTAAATAAAAATGCTAAGATTTAAAATTTTTCTTTAAGCTAGAAATAAATATTCTTTGCATATCATCATGGTGTAATACACTGAAATGTGCTAAAAGAGAATAATAAAAGTTTTATCATAATAGGGGGATAGTGATGGTTGTAAGGGAGATTAGGTAGGAGGAGGAATTTAGGATCAGGGGAGAAAAGAAAAAGAGATGCCAAGGAAACAACAGGGGCCAGACAGACAGACACAGAGGAAGTAGGACAGTAGGACATACAGAATGAAAGAAAGGTAAAAAGCCCCAAGGCAAAATGTAGATGAACAGAAACAGGTTAAATTAAGTTAAAGAACTAGTGGGACAAGCCTACGCTAAAGCCGAGCATTCATAGTTAATAATAAGTTGCTGTGTTTTTATTTGGGAGCTGATTGATGTCTCCCAACAAAGAAAATGCCAACTATAAGTGAAAGCACTTTCCCCCTTGTTTAGATTCAAGAGCATCCTTAAAAAGCTAGTATAATCAATGTGCTCAACAGACTCAGAGAGGAGGACTGAGTTTCTCACAGTTCCCTAAGTCATCATTTGCCACTCATACACCTCATCTTCCCATGGCAATGAAGAAATTTCCTACAATAAGAAGATAACAATGAAAGGTTAACAAGAGAGAACAGAGAATGAAGAAAAGCCAAACGTTTTAGAACATAAAATGCCAACTTTAAATGTTTCGATACCAATTCCTCTGAAAATATAACTTCAGATATGCAGGCAAACTCCAAACTCCATCACCTAACACCAATTTGGCAAAACAATGGTAAGCAATCAGAATTTTTCTAAGTCCAAATTCCACAGTTTCAAAAAGGGATCATTTAGAAACAGTAACTTCTCTTCCAAAGCCCATCTTGCATACACGTATCTTATTGTATGACATATTTAAAAATACAAACTCTATACAAAATGTGCTTAAATGCAGGAAAACATCCCATTTTAAAAATTACTTAAACACAAGTGGTATCTTTAAAAAAAAAAAAAAGGCAGAAAACTGACTCCATTGTGTTCAAGTAAATGACAGGTCTAGTCAAGCAGAGGTTTAACTGCAGAGCGCAGATAACGTGTTCTCCATGTCAGTTCCCAGATGAGTTGCCATCTCCCAAACCACTGACAAGACATCGGCAGATGCAGCACAAGATGACCCAGGAAAATGACAACTATTTCACTGAGAAGACAGTTGGGCAGTCAGGATGCATCCTGCCGCTGCAACAATGCACACAGCCGATGAAAGGTCAACTTCACAGCATTCTGTGACAGAAAGGCTCATTTTGGACTACACGGTACACAGAATCTTACACAGAAGCCGTTTTGAAGTCACCACCACTCTAAAGAATTTCCCCATTTGCTGTCAGTTTGTCAGGCTTTGTAGAATGAAATTCAAGAACGAATCTCAGAGTCAAATGATTGGAAGGTGAAATCCTTCAAAGGAGTCAATCTTTAAAAATTTAAAGATATTATTTGACCCTTAAAGCATGAGAAAAATCCAAAGTAAGATAACTTAAAATTTTGCATTATCAATTTGGCATCTCTATTACCATCAAAAAAATTCAAATATTCTGGAAGTGTTGCTTATGTTATGGAAGAGCCTGTCTCCTGCTCAGTCTTTGAATTAGGAGGGATAATTAGGAAGCAGATGCCTTTGATCTCATCTATTATCACTTTTCACGTATAAGAGACAGAATAGATGAATAGATGTGTGAAAAAGACCAATGCAGATTCAGAATAGATTCTAAAGAGAGAAATAGAATTTAATAAGGGACTTTATGGAAACAAAATTAAACAAAATATCTAGAAAATAGATGATTTGTCAAAATTTTTGTTGAGAGTATTAAAAAAGTGGAAAATGTGAACAAATCCAGTAAAGAAGACTACAAAGCTGATTAAATAGCTATGATTTATAAAACAATTGGTCCTGGATAGTTTTTTTTAAGATGATTCTAGGAAACATTTCTATTTCTGACTGTATTTGCACTACTCTAGGCCACGGTATAAATCACTAAATTTTACTTTTTGATGAATGCATAATTTAAAACACTTGGAAGGTAAAAGCAATATATCAGTCCTAATTCTGGAACAGTAAGTTATTAAAAGTAGAATATAACTATTTAAGAATGTAACATGCTATACATTAAGTATTACTAGTGAAGGAAGGGTCAGTCTATTTCAGGACACACTAGTAGAATAATACATCCAAATGAAATCCTAACAAAACTAACATAAAATTAAATTTAGTTAATAAAAATATTTATTATTCTAAGTAATTAAAGATGAATATGCAAATGTGGTACATATGGTAAAGACAGTTTATTGAGTATTAATAGCAATAGTACAGTTGAAAACAAAGTACTGGACTCTACATTTAAGTCAAGGTGTACTTAACAGAATAGCTAGTTAATATTTTCCTGGAGAAGATTATAAATGTAACACATATATGAACCTAATATTAAACATTAACTGTGGGAGTTTTTCTTTCAAAAAGCACCTATTAAAAACCAAGAGACACTAGTAAATTTCTTTGTGTGAGCCAATAAAACAGCAGAGTTGTAATACTTGTCAGAGGCAAGAGGATTAGTTCAGCCTACCTCAGCTACTTAGCTAGTTTGAAGCAAACCTGAACTGCTAGAAACAGCTTGCTCAAATAATAAAATAATTCAATGATAAATGGTGGTATTAATTGATTATCATATCAAAGAAAACAATTTTGGTGCCACATATGAAATTAAATAGTAAAATGCATCTCACCATGATCTAAATGTTAATATAAGACTATTAAACAATAAATATCTGAGAAGAAAAGTGTAGGAAGACCTTGAAGCATGTAAAGTATGTCTTCTTCAGTAAGTAAGAAAACCCAGAAACTAGGAACACTCCAGTAAATCAAAATTCTTTGGCCAAAGGGGTCAAGAAAACACTGAAAGAAAGAACAGTCTGGAAATGTAAAATTAAAGTTCATGATACAATGATAAGCACAATATCATACAAAACAGCATGTATGATAGTTGCCTTAGAATAAATTAAAGTAACATAGATGTGTGCATGGCAAAGTAGGGGCATGTATTTTTAAGTGATAATTAAATTTGAGAATATATTCCTTTCAATATTATGTTTTCCTTTATTGCTTTTCTTTACTTTTGTATGTCTTCCTCAAGTTCGTTACTGCAATTTTCATTTTCTTATTTATTTATGCATAACATTGAAATGGATTACTAAAGATACTTTACTTTTCAAGACAAATAAATATAAAAATTAGTTGCAGCTGGAGAGATGGCTCAGAGTTTAAGAGCAGTGGCAGCTCTTTCAGAGGTCCTGAGTTCAATTCCCAGCAACCACATGGTGGCTCACAACCATCTGTAATGAGATCTGGCGCCCTCTTCTGGCCTGCAGGCATACATGCAGGCAGAATACTGTATACATAATAAATACATAAATTTTTAAAAGGGAAATGTAATTCTTCCGGGTGGTGATGGCACACGCCTTTAATCCCAGCACTTGCGAAGCAGAACCAGGTGGATCTCTGTGAGTTCGAGGCCAGCCTGGGCTACCAAGTGAGTTCCAGGAAAAAGGCACAAAGCTACACAAAGAAACCCTCAAAAACAAACAAACAAACAAAAAAGTTCAAAATGTTTCTGAGAAATACACAATTAAATATAATCATATATATCCTTATTACCCCTCAGATTCTTCCCTTATATCCTAACACACCCACCTCCAAACTTCATTCTTTTTAAAAAAATAGCCCACTAAGGCCAGCTAGTGCACAAGTGTGAGGCAATCCATTAGAACACGGGAAACCTATCTATTTCCACATCTTAAAACAGAATGATTCTTCCTACTCCAGACACTAACCAGTGCAGATACCTCCTTAGTAACTGTTAAGACTCTGCCTTCTAAATACTTGTGTTTATATCTATAAACCTAGGGAACTCTCAGCCTTGGTCAAAGAACCTTCTTATTGTAATGAGCAGCATCAATGGCGATAGGTGTAACAAGGTGAAATGCCAAGAATAAGAAACTGGGTGCGAGGGACTAAACAAAACAAGGAGGCAGAAAGAATGTGAGACTCGGATGCTGGGAAAGAGATTATGAAATGCATTTGGATAAGGTTGATTTCACTTATAAACTCACAACAGCTGTGGTGACCTGCACAGAACCTTCCTGGAATCAAGCCAGCAGAAACCCTAGTATACATGGAGCAAAATAATAGTTTTGGCACCCCATATAAAATGAAACAGTAAAAATACAATGCAGATGAACTAAAGGTTTATCTAAAATAATTAAATAGTACATACTTAAGACACGCAAAATTATCTGTATTTAACTCTTTTATAGCATTTCATTATCTCATGAGGAAAACAACTATTGTTATTGTTGTTGTTGATGACGATGATGATGATAATGATGTTGATGAATGTATATTTGTTGTTCATGTACTTCATTCCCATCCAAGCTTAGACTTCAGTTTTTTCAGTGTTGAATCCACAAAGTCTGGAAGGCAGTCTGTCATGTTGTAATATGTGTACAATTAAAGAATTAATTGACACATATGTGTGTTTGCATGAGTGTATGATACTTGAAAGCTAGACAAGGCATCAACTTTGGTAAAATGGGTGCAACAAGTGAGCAATATCCTCAGACACTGGAAGGGCTATTTTTATCAGAATAAAAGAATATAGGTTTCAATGTTTGATTTGAAAAGCTTGGCAAATAAAAAAATGCAGTTCTAATGTGACTGTGTCCCTATATATCTTTGGTTTCACTTCCACTGATTTATGTTACTTGTAACCATAGCAATCCAAAATATTAAATGGAAAAGTCCAGAAATAAACACATCACATATTTTAAATTGTGTGTCATTCTGAGTAGCATGATCAATGACATGTCATCTTTCTACATCTCTCCTGGATTGTGAATCATCCTTTTGCTCAGTTGCATAACTGTTAGTCATTTAGTAACTACTTGCATTATCAGATTAAATGATAACCTCTGGTAGTATTTGTGTCTAAATAGCCCCTATTCTCTTAAATTAGAATGCTGGTGCTGGTAATTTCAATAAAACAAAGTGAAGTGTCAAGGGCTCTCCTCTAAGAAAAAAGTTCTCTTTATCAGGGTAATAAGTACAAATCTTTCATAGTAGATTTATGAGGGATTTGTTCCTATCTATGGTTTCAAGTGATTGCTTGTGTCTTTTTGTTTGTTTGTTTCAGCTTTTCTTTTATGCTTTGTAGTTTTTATATTTATTTGTTTATTTTTATTATTAAGAAATTTTCTGTTCATTTTTCATACCAACCAATAGGTGCCCCTCTCCTTCCTCCTCCCACTCCCCCAGCCTTCTCACCCCCCCAATCCATCCCTCATTCCCCCTTCCTCCAATGCAAAGATTCTCATGGGGAGTCAGCAGAGCCTGGTACATTCAACTGAGGCAGGTCTAAGCCCCTCCCCCTGGACCGAGGCTGTGTAAGTTGTCCCACCATAGGTACTGGGCTCCAAAAAGCCTGCTCATGCAGCAGGGACTGATCTGATCCAACTGCCAGGGGCCCTTTAAGCAGGTCAAGCTAAAAAGCTGTCTTGCCTATGCAGAGGGCCTAGTCCAGTCCCATTGAGGCTCCACAGCTATTGATCCACAGTTCATGAGTTCCCAGTCATTTGGTTTAGTTGCTGAGATTTTTTTAAGAGGAAAAAGGCTAAGTGTAATATTTGGCTCAAATAGCAGTTTTGATCTCTTTTAACCAAACTGTAGTCATCTTCACTTTGATGTCCACATCTTCCAAGTCCATGGCCAACATTGAATAATTTAGTCTTTGGTTTTTATTAACAATTTGATTTACAGTACAGTGAAGTTTATATTCCTTTCAGTGCAGTTTAGAATCTTCTTTTGAAATCCCATCTATATCTTCATGTCTTTATCTTTTTTTATATGTGAGCGACTAATTACCTTATTTATATTTTATTTTTGTCTGGTTGTCTTCTCTAATTTACTTCTTAATTTTTGTTACTCTATTTGGGAACATGAGATTTGGGGTTGTAGGAAGTGAGAACATTGCATGCCAGCAAGTATTTTATGAATGACATTGCCTAGAATTGCTTGTGCATGGTGTTATGTTTTGGACCCTAAATATCTCCTTGCCATGAGGGGAAGGCTTGCTCTCCAGCCCCTGATGCTATTGGGAGGTGATAAAATGTTTAGGATATGAGGCCTGTAAGAGGAAGTTAGACCAAGGTGATAGGGGTGGCAGTGTGTGTGTGTGTGTGTGTGTGTGTGTGTAAGGCCATTGAAGGAGATACTCGATCCCTGATGCCTAAAGAGGCTGCTTGTGTCTTTAGATGCATCCTCGTATAGGCAAGGGAAGACTGAGGATACCACCTCTTAGCAAACAAAATGTAATTGATTTAACCCAAGAACAAATCAACCCAGTATACAAAAAAAAACCAAAACAAAAAAACCAAACAAACAACAACAACAACAACAAAAAAAAACCATGGCCATTCTCAGCATTGAATTAAGAGATAGATTCTCCTTCTTCTCCTTCTTCTCCTTCTTCTTCTTCTTCTTCTTCTTCTTCTTCTTCTTCTTCTTCTTCTTCTTCTTCTTCTTCTTCTTCTTCTCCTCCTCCTCCTCCTCCTCCTCCTCCTCCTCCTCCTCCTCCTCCTCCTCCTCCTTTGCATTTGGCAAAAACATTTTATATATCTAAGTCCATTTTAAAGATATAGAAATTGAAATTCTTCCATATGTCTTGAAGGTAAACCAAGTAAGGATAATAACATTAATGAACATCTATTACATGCCAATGACTATGCAAGAAAAAGAAATTATTCCAGTAATTCCATGAAATAGGCACCTGTTTTATTACATTTTGAGGGAGGAAGTTTAGCGTTAATACTTAAGTTCTTGTTAGCAAATATTAGAGCTAGGTAGAATCTTCTTATTCATCTCTACTTATATCAATGAGTTCACAAAATTCCTCATAATTAATAATGAAGGGCACAGATAAGTTACTACATAGTTATTCATTGGAAGTTAATAGCATATTTAAAGATGCATTCCAGGATGTTAAAAAAAATCATCTAACTATGACAGTACATATCTAAAAGCTTAACTAGGATGTGTTACAGTGGGTTGGACAGAGAATATGGACCCCTTCTCATTTAAGTAACTGTCCACAAATAGCATGTTCTTAACAGCACTTTGCATAAGTACTGAGTATCATTAAATGTAATGTTCTACTACAAACTACTAGGGACTCTGATTCTAGAGTATTGGCTAACTGGAGGTCCAGGAATTCTGATATGACATACAGTTAGGTTTCCTATAATACTAGGAAATAAGAAATAAAAAATGACTATGCTTGCCAAAATAAATAACACCCTCACACACACACAAATCTAAGGCAACACACTTCTGCATAGTGAGCTATAAAAGCAAGATAATATTTGTTATTTACAAAAATAATTTCTGTTCCTAGCCACCAACAAATTATTGCCCCATAAATTCTATACCCTGAATGTTTGTTGCAGCTAATTGTGAGTTATGGATTTTATTCAAACTTTCTTGTATCATAACAATCAATACAATGTATACTAACAAAATGATCTACTTGTAAGACACATCTAAGAAACCACACAGGATTGAATATTCTGTGTACAGAATAACTGGAGGTTTAGTAGTGAAATGTGTTAAGACTTCTGGAGACATTGACTCTAATTTTAAAGAATAAAATGATATTCTTACATCTTTGCTACAAACAATATATCAGATATATAATAGAAAACACTTTTAGAGTCTATCAAGATGGCTTGTTTAGTGGGTAAAACCTGTCTCTAAGACTGGGTTCATTCCCCAGTCAAATGGATCTCAAGAGACCCACAAAACAATACAGAATTTTGCTGTTGCTTTTGGTTGCACACCAAGACTCTAAGGTGAGACCTATTCCTGAAGACACATGTATTTTGGACACAGGACATGGAATGAAGCTGCTATGGACCTGGAAGCGTCGTTCTTCCTGGAAAGCTTCCACAGTGTTGCAAGGTGCTATGCATGCTTCTGGGGAAGAAAAGGTATCAACATTCTTAGTAGCTGTGGATGCTGCAAGCTTTCTGACAGCCAGCCTGGCAAGATTTGCCTTTGGTGCAACACTCGGAGTAGGTTATAATGGTGACCAACCACTTTCTGATTGGATTTAAGGTCTTGTCCATAAGACATAACTCATGCCTGATATTGTTAACTGGGCCAAGAATTTGTGGCTGTGGAGGTCATGGGCATTAGGGGAGAAGTGCTGTGGTGCTAAATAAACATAATATCACTCTTCCCTCTAACTACTACCCATCTTTGTGTTCATAGACTACTGCAGCTTAGTTTTGATCAGAGAAGCTTCATTTGCAGTCGTTAGAAATTAATAGGGAGACTCATAACTGGGTGAATGTATCAGCTCTAAGTGGGACGTCCATGTCACATGTCCTCCTTTCAAATCAAAAGCAAAAAAAAATACCTATCAATAAACACAATGAAAAATGTTGAAGGTGTATTAAAAATGAAATGTCTTCACATTTTAAATTAAAACTAATCAGAAACTAGGAATAAAACCTAAAAACAGATTGTGACTCAAAAATGAGTTATATTAAAGTGGTTTTTAGCAGGTCTTTACCATGTACTGTTTAATCATGGTAAATGCCTGTAATCCTAGTCCTTAACCTGAGACAGAATGGTCATAAATCTGAGGCTTGAGTTGCTTTTAGAGAGTGAGACCCCATATACACCTAGCCAAATGAGAACAATTAGCATCAAACAAACATACATACTTGCAAATGTAGAATATAGAAAGAGACAAGAAGAGGGTAAGAAAATGTTCTCTGTTTTAATCTAAACCTTATGTTATAAACTGTTTTAAAAATCTACGAGAATTATTATTTTTATTTTAGAAAATAGTTTTTAACTACACATACATAGTATATATTTTTTAAAACTTTATTGCAGAAATATGAAGAGATTTAAAAATAAGCCTTTGGATTGTCAAAATGTAAATATTATAAGTAACATAAACTAACAACCTGAGAGCCCAACACTAACATAAGACCACAAAGTAACTTCTCATACAATAAGTGACTCACATTTTCTCAGAAGTGAATGTACCTGAGTGAATAAACTGTGTTCACAATGCTTCATTATTATCTTCATTAAGGACTACAGGCCAAATCCATTAAACATGGAATGCTGTTTTGTCCTCCTCCTAGGCCTATGTAAAAATACTTACTCTCACAGCGGCTTCACATCATTAGTTATATTGTTAATTTGATTCTGTTTCAAGAGACTCTTTGTCACTAATCTACACTGATTGTCTGTCTGGAACACAGGCAGCACAAAGTTTTCGTGTTTTAGCTATAGTAAGTTTTCTTCTAGATGCCTTTCTCTTTCTATTTTTTTTTTATAAAAGCAAGGAAGTATCTACTTGAATACAGAATAATAACATCTTCAAATGATCTTAAGGAGTGCAAATATTTTTAGGGAGGCAACATCATTACAGCTGAAAAGCAAATTACTTGAAAATGGACCCAGTAAGTACTCCTCAACAGTGCTTGTTTTTGGTCTCAATGAATAATGAAAAATAACAGCGTAGCTGACTATAGCAGTTAATGACTACCAAAAGTACGGAGTTTCTTTTCTTCCTCACACTCACTTTGCTTTTTCAGACTCATTACATAGCTATAAATCTTCCAAACTGCTATATCCAAATGACTTACAACAGGGCTTTTGGGTTTGCCATTTGGCGTCTAGTCAACATATCACACCTACATCATGCCCAACATGGCAGGGGTTCCCTTTACTTAGCATGTCCTCACTTGGAAGGCATAGTTAAGGCAAAACATATGACACATGCATGATGGCTACAGGACTGGCTCAGTCATCAGATCTCACAGAACAACAGCCTGCCTCCACTGCTTCCCACTTATACACCTTTGCATGCAGTGTTCAGAAGGTTAGTATGCAGGGTCTGTAAAGGAACATAACTAAGAACTGGCATGAATGTGGCAATAATAATTATTATTATTTTAGTGCATTGCATCCTTACTTGCTTTTTATGTAATTTGACAAAGGGACATGATGGAACTCAGAGTTTAGGGAGGAAGCAGAAAGAGACAGGGAGAGAAAGGAGGGTAGAAATATTTTGAGTGTCAGCAGCATTCACTTGGACAGTCTCATGAAAGCTGTGTCTACAGCAAAGAGAAACCTACATTTTCCTTGGGGTATCATAAAAGGACTGATGAGTGAAACTAACTCATATTATTGTCATTAACAAACCATGTTTGATACCCAACACTGCATTCTGCTTGTCAGTATCTTGAGCTCAAGTGAATATGCATTACACAATTTGATTTCCAAACTAAAGTGTCATATATTTATTTATGAATGATTTCACCAGACTTAATTTGGATTTTTTTCACTCAATTTATTGTCAAGAATAATACAATATCAACTCTTTCTATAGCATCTGTATTTCTGTTTGGAATTGAAATGTTCTATTTCATTTTCTTGATCACATTATATTATTCTAAATGCCAAATGCTCTCAAAGAAGACTAAAGACTGCTTGTTACAACTGACTATTTTAAATTTGAAAATTATTCACCTTTTTGCTTATGAACAGGAAAATTAGTGATGATGGAAACAAAGTTCATTACCTACACTCTCTTTTCATTGTTATTGTGCTCAGCATTTCAGAGAACATTCACATGCTTTGGGGAAATTTAAATTAAATAGAATAAAATGTCTTATCAATAATTTGAACATCTTCCCAAGATAGCAAATGTGCACTGGATGCTTGTTCCTTAAAGTCTATTTTGGGACATTGGCCTTTTTGTGTTAGTAAAATTGGATACAATAACCAAGGCCTTATTTAGTAATATTTTAATATGACATTTAATTTTTAAAACATCAAAGACAATAGAAGAAATTACAAAGACAAATAGAGATTATTTTAAAGAGATGAAAATAATAAGCATTAGAGTATATCTTTATAACATTTTTAAGTGAAAATATCTACAATTAGTTTTTATGATTCTCATAAATATTGTTCTATTAATATATAACTTTCTTACTTTTGTGAAATCTTACAAATAGGCTTTTAATTATTCATTTTTAAAATTTTTTAAAAAATATTTCATACCAATTACAGATCCCCCTGTCTTCCCTCCTCCTACCCTCCAGCCTTCCCTTCCCAACCCATCCCCATTCCCTCCTCCAACAAGGTAAGGCCTCCCATTGTGAGTCATTCTTATAACTATATGACATATGTTAATATATAATATCTTACTATATATTTATAGCATATAAATACATGAGAAAATCACGTATTATTTGATACTGCAATATATTCAGTACCATGAGTTTTCATATATGTAATACATAAATTCCTAAATATTTATAAAAGAACAATTGAATGGCCATCCCAAGTTTATCACCCCAAAATGAAATGAAATGAGTTATAATCATACAAAAAAGCCTACTTCAGTAAAGATAAGGAGAATTTTAAAAAGTAGTAAATTTTTCTCTTGTTTGTCAGAGCTAGCAAGGATAAAGTGTACTTGCTGGCCACAGGATAATTTAATAGAATTTGGGATATGAAACTCTCAGTTTTATTATTATTATTATTATTATTATTATTATTATTATTATTATTATATTTGTGTTTTAATTTGACACATCAGCCATGGGTTCCCCTGTTTTCCCCCCTCCTGCCCCCACCCCTACCTTCCCCCATCCCCTCCCATCCATTCCCATGTCCTCCAGGATCAAGGCACCCCTGGGGATTCATTTAAAGCTGGTGGATTCAGTATAGGCAGGTCCTGTCACCTCCTTCCAGACTGAGCAAAGGGTCCCTGTGTAAGCCCAAGGTTCCAAACAGCCAGCTCATGCACTAAGGACAGGTCCTGGTCCCACAGCCTGGGTGCCTCCCAAGCAGGTCAAGCTAGCTATTCAATTGTCTCACTTATCCAGAGGGCCTGATTCAGCTGGGGGCTCCACAGCCTGGGAGTAATGAAGGGCAAGGTTTAAGGGAAAGAAAGCTTAGGGGAGCAGGAGATCCCAGCTGGTTCAAGAACAGAAAGGGAGAACAAGAAATAACAGACCATGATAAATGGAGACCACATGAGAACAGGAATGGGCAGAGTGCTGGAGAGTTCCCCAGAAATCTACAATGATACATCCTCTGTAGACTGCTGGCAATGGTCGAGAGAAAGCCTGATCTGACCTAGTCTGGTGATCAGATGGCCAAACACCTTAACAGTTATATCTTAAAAATACTCATACACATTTTATTCTTCTTCTAAGGAACAATTCATAGATAAACACAAGAGTACTTTCATGGAGAACATTGTAAAATTTATAATAGTAAAAGGGAATAAATAATGTACACATTAAAGTTAAGAAGGTTCAAATAAACAATGGAATATATGTTTATAATTTAATATTATATATATATATATCAAAAGATTTAAAATTGTTATATGATGACATACAATAAAAATTTCAATTTTCAAATAGTTTTCATCAGTACATATTAAAGAAAACATAAAACTGTCCATAATACTTGTCAGGAATGAAATTGTGAATTTGCCTAATTTTATATTGAACTACTGATAAAAAAATAGAAAATGACAAATATAAAAATCACAAAGTGCTACCTATTCAGAAAATGAAGAATTAAATAAATGTCATTTTCATATTCTAAGTCTTAAGTTTTAACTGCAACCAGTACATCACTGTCAGCTACAGCCTCTTAACCATGCATTTTTCTTCTCTAGAAGTAGAATTTCTATCATTTAAGATTCTATGTAAGTTTCTTTCAAGTGCATTTTTTTTTGTCTTCTTTGGACAAACTGTAATTTTATTCCATTTTTATGCTATGTTCCTATTTCTTCTGAAGCCACTTTTAGACCCTCAGTCATAGAAATTATACAGAAATAGGTAACTTTAAAAATTATTACTAAAAACAGAGAGATACAATACAACTCCCAAATCTACAGTGTTGTTGTAAGAAAAGCCAACAGAGAACAGAAGAGAAAGGACTGTTAGTAGAGATGGGAAAAGCAGCAAGAAAATTGTGTTTTAGGGCTATAGAGATAACTTGTGATAGGTACTGAGACAATGATCATGGTCAGAGCCTGAAATAATTGAGAATTAAAATGGCATACTTGTGGATATGCTCATCTAATAAAAAGGGTTGTCAAGAAAGCATTTGTCAGAGCTATTTGCAATGTTTTAGCTGAATATGACATGATATTGTAAAAGAGTGATAAAGACAACATGAATTGCCAAGCAGAACTTGAAGGTTATATTTCTAACCCAGGACTCACTGAGTTTGAATACAGAAATTTAGCGTCAGCAATAGGCAAATGATTCTCAGTGTAAGACAGTGTCTACAGAAAATGTCAAACTCAGAATGCTGCCTATAAAGAAGAGCAAATGAGGGTGTAGTGTGAAAATGTGTTGTGACACAGAACCCCAGCAGGGTCTCAAATTGGTCTAACACACATCTAGACAAAGATCTAAGACTTATGGGAAGATTCCTTTTGAATCCAGAGTAGTCTCAAAGTACTTGCTATGAAAGGCACAGAATACAGCTCAACCAACACTTAGGTTACCTTTCTTCCTAGACTACAGCTACAATGTATTATTTAGTATTATGTTTGAATAGTAATAAGGAAAATGCTATGGGTAATTTGCATTGAACACCTTTGAACACTAAGCATTGTGATAAATGTATTTCATAAACTATCCTACTTCATATCTAAGACTTCCCTCTTCAATTGTAAATTGTTCAGACATTTTGGTTTTCATCCCAACTATTTATTCATAATTACAGACATAATATTTATTTAATGTACTCAAAGCAACCTTAATTGTAAGAATAAAACCACAAAATGACAGAGTCAGATTTTTCATTTATAGTTGATAGTAGATCAACTAAAATATTATGAAAAATACAATTAATACTTCTATTCTAAAGAAAAATACTGAATCTAGGTGAGACAGAGTTGTACACAGCCACTAATAGCTTGTTACATCCAAGAATTCAGCCTTGATATTTTGACTACAAATGGTCCACTCCTCGTCATTGTACTACAGTCTCTACCTTAGATCAAAATAGTTTGGTGAGGGGTTGAAGAAAGGTATGAGAGGCAGAGTTAACCAAAATTAGAAATCATGTAAACTTAGTATTTTAACCTATTATATGGGAACCTGTTATTTCAAAAGCTAACTAAAAATAGTTTATTTTTTAAAAAAAATTAAAAAAATGATAATTTGAATGAAGGTACACTGCATGAGCGGCCAGTGCTGCTCCCAGAAGCCAATAGTTATTAAACAATATCCCCACTGCCAAATGTGAGAAACAGCTCTCTGAGTTGTTGGTTATGAAGGTATCAGAAGCAACCAAAACTATACAGGCCATTGCTACTGTTCTTGGTTTCACACCAAAATTTAACTGTAAGGCCATCTTTATGAAGATACTATTTACTTTGGATATAGGACACAGGAAAATAAACCAAATGTCCTCTTTCCTAGCTAGTATTCATTGTGCTAGAAAGTCTGATGCCAGCCAGTGCCAGAAGAAAAGAGTCATCCATAATCTTAACAGATGTGGACTTGGCATGGCATGTTGCAGTACCGATCTGACAGACAAGATACGCTTACTGGCACAATAGTGGCAGTTATTATGAGAATAACCGAATGTTTCTGATTGAATATGGGTCACATTCCTCATAAGGTAACGCATTCCTGACCATGTAAACCTGGTCAAATCTCACTGACTAGAGAACTCATAGGTCCTGGGAGAGATACTACAAACATTGTTTTGCTAATGGGACATGTTGTCAAAATGCCTGCTAAGTATGTATGTTTGTATTCAGAGACTGTGCTGTCCCAGCCTTGGCCAGGGAAGCTTCTGCTTCAGAGATTCAAAACCGACCCAAGTGCGGACAGTAAATGACTGTTAAGTACTCAGCCCTAACCAGGACCTTTATGTCACCTACTCCTCAGACTACGAAGCATGAGAGGGAGAAAAAGGAATGTCAGATGAGGAGGAGGATTGGGAGATGTGTTGTGCAAGGTGTTTTCTGTAAATTATACAGTCACTGAATTCATGGACTCATAGCAGCTGTAGTTACCTGCATCCCATCTGTAAGGGCTTGGACCCAACAACATTCTGTCTTTGATGAGCTAAGGTCTTGTGAATCTCCACCCCTCCTTGAGAAGTTATAAGAATTCAGTGGGTTGCTGGAGAAGGGGAATCATTTTCCTTCAGGTGGTGGTATAGTTACAACTAAGTTGACCAAGCACCAATAAACATCCCTCATCTATATGCTCATGGGAGCAATCCTAATGAAAGTCATTGGCATGCGCACGCACGCGCGTGTGCGCGCACACACACACACACACACACACACACACACACACACACACACCAAGGTAGGGAGACTAGTTGGAAAAAAGAAAAAGAGAAGTTCAGCCAGAGAAGGTGACAAAGAGAGCAATGGAGGTGGAGGTGAATCTGAGAAAAATAATCTGTATATTTGTATGAATTTGTGAAATGGGCAATACTATCTATAATAACTAAAACATAGAAAAATTTACCCTTCAACAGAACACTTTTTACACCATAAATCACTACCTAGTTACACACATTGCATGCCCTTTCTCAGAGCACATTCCTGGATGCATGGGTTGTAGACTTTCTTGCTTCCTTTGCAAGACACTGAACCTCCTGGATGCATCTTGTATTACATTATTGCCTCAGTTTCAGTGAGATTCATCTATGTTCAGGAGTACTATACTAGCCAGGCAAGGGGCCCTTATATGAGAAGGGAGTCTCATGAAACTTGAGAAGCCAAAAAGCCCTGGTGATGTGAGCGCTAGGAAGCCATCTTCAACTGTGCTAACAGATGCTGTAACAACAAATGAGTTTTAATGTTTAAAATAAGTCCCTATACATTTGCCCTTGTCAAAATAGAATAGGATAAAAAAGGTTAAATTTGAAAAGCAACAATAGGATCATCAAATAAACCCCCTACATTAGTGAATGATAGCAGAAATCTGAGGCATATACTAAGTTAAAAAAAAAATCCTATTATGGTTCCCATAGCAACAGAAACACAGTTGAGTTTCACTTATGTTAAGTAAGTTTGACTTGAATAGGAATGCAAAATACTTCCTCTGAGTCAAAATGAGAATTACAGGAACAACAGAGACAATGGTCCAAAATATTCTAGTTTCTAACTAGTTCAAACATTATTCCTAATGTGTATAGAAATTTTCACATCAATAGTACATAATTGTTTGCAGTGGTTTTAAGCTATGATTATCTAATTTTTGAGATAGGATTATTTTAAATGAGAAAATAACCTTATCAAATTTTCTTAATTTGGAGGCCACAACTTGATAATTTAGAAACATAGGATCATGGTTCTGCTTCTAATTATATGAAAACATTTGCCCAAAGTGCAATTAATGAAAATACAATATTATTTTATCCATTGTCAAACTCAATTACTATTGATGTCATCTGAAACTATGAAAATTAACACATGATTTAAGATTATGCTACCCTTAAAGTAGGATATATATTTAGTTTGTAGGCCTTCTGTAACTTGCATCTTTCTCCAGTTCAGTAAAGTAGGTAAACGCAGGAAGGTACTTACTCCTGTTATGTAACGAGGTCTATATTGAATAGTTCCAAACAAACCAAGGATGACGATGATAATATGTACAAAATTTGCCAGGATAGGTGCCCACTGATATCCAAGGAAATCAAATATTTGTCTCTCGAGCACACACACCTAGAACAGCAAAAGAGGATGGAAGAGGTCAGCACAAATGAGAGCCATCACAGGGTCAGAGATGAAAGGATCACTGTGACAGTATAACTAGCAAGTATAACTCTACTATTGTATGTGACATTTTTTTTAACAGTGCGAATGAAGTGTTCAGGCATATTGCAAAAGAACCCCATCTGAGTATCCACAGAGAGCCAGTCACCTTTAAGGCATAATTCCATAGAGACACCAAACACTGTTTATAAGATGTTGTTTGCAGACACACACAAACACACACACACACAAATGATATTGTTACATGCACTATTAACCATTTGAGGTCATCAACCAGAAAGGTAAGCAAGTCACCATGCAGGGCTTGTTAGGATCTCCTCAAATGTTGCTCTGTAAGTTGTGTATTCACAAGGGGAATTGATCTAGAGGAATAAGAAGAAAGTCAGGGAACCTCTGGGATTCTGGATGAAGATCTACAACCAAACAAGCTACATGAGTCATTTCTTCTCTGAGTGTTTGACTTCCTAATGTAAAGTGAGGAACTTCAAGAGATGGAAAGGGTCCTTTCAGCTCCAGTGTAGAGCTCTAGAGCAAACAGAGACTTAGTGGGTAGGCATTCCAGCCTTAGCCTGGAAGTTCCAACCCCCATTGAGGCTTTGCTAATGGTCACGCCCACAAGGTGGGGCTGAGGGAGGATGCTGAAGACCCAGGATCGAGAGGAGAGGTCTCTCTTGGTTCCGGGACCCTGGACGCTGGAGGTAGACAGAACAGAGTTCTCCAGAGAACACCCCCGGATTGCACCATCCCTTTCCCAGACCCTGCAACCTATCCCTTCATTTGTAAGCTACCCCACAAAACAAACCTCCCTTTTAACTATGTGGAGTGGCCTTAATAATTCCACCAATACAGAGTTTTCATTAGAGAGGCGATGGGAAAGAAGGATGAAAAAGGAAATAAGAATGTGAAAAACAAAAAACAAAACAAGAAAATGTCACCATTGTTTATCAAGCAAGGAAATTTAATCTATGCTCCCCAGAGTATAATTAAAACATATAAAAATTTTAAGCAGTGAAAGGATAAAAATAAGGTGGGCAGTGGTGGCTCACACCTTTAATCCCAGCATTCTGGAGGCAGAGGCAGGTGGATCTCTGTGAGTTCGAGGCCACCCTTGTTTACAGAGCTAGTCCAGGACAGGCTCCAAAGCTACAGAGAAACCCTGTCTCAAAAAACCAAAAAAAAAAAAAAAAGGTAAAAATAAAAACAACAAAATAACAGCAACAAATTGTCAGTAGCCCTGAAATTACCATTTACATTCGATAATGAAATACGCATTATTGACAAATCCTTCATTAGACTTAACAAAACAAACAGTCCTTTGGCTGTCTTGCCTGGCTTCAGGTAGACTGATAACAAACTTATTGTTCAGAGAAAAAACACTGCAAATAGTCTCAACAGTACACACTAAGATTCAGGAAAAGTAGCAATGTTTTCAAATGAAATGGTCATTTAAAAGCTCTCCAATTTCAAAAGCCTGTTCCTCATACCAGCTGGCCTTGCCCAGTCTTAATACACGGGGAGGTGCTTCGTCTCACTGCATTTTGATATGCCATGTTTTATTGATATCCCATGGGATTCCTGCCCCGTTCTGAACAGAAAGGAGGAGGAGTAGATGTGGGGCCAGAGGGATGGTGGGGAGAGGCAGTGGGGAGGAGGGAAGAGAAGCTGTGATCTGGATGTAAAATAAATTTAATTTAATTAATAAAAACTCCCCAATTTACTAATATCATTATGCTTTAATGGTATTTCTTATTAGCAAGAAATGCTGACTCTCAAACCAGGCAATCTGTTTTTAAAATAAATACCTAGGGGGCCAGTGCAACAGCTCAAAAGGTGAAAAGGCTTATTGTGTAAGCCTGATGACTCCAGTTAGATCCATGGACCCAACAGTGGAAGGAGAAAGCAATCTCCCAAGAACTGTCCTTTGATTTCCATATATATGCAATTGCACATATGTGAAGCCCATATGTGTGTACATAGAGATCCACCCTCAATAACACATATTTTATAGCATTTTTGAAATTATAGCATAATTACATTATTTCCATCTTCTCTTTTCTCCATCCTACCCTTCCCATGTACACCCCTTGCTCTCTCCCAAGTTCATGGCCTCTTTTCTTGTGTGTGTGTGTGTGTGTGTGTGTGTGTGTGTGTGTGTGTTCCTAAATACATAAATACAACATGCTTATTCCATATAATGTTACCTATATGCATTTTTTTTCAGTTTCAAATTGTCCATCTGGCCTAGTTTGAAGACTTCTTGAACTGGCATCATTCCCACTTTCCCATTTCAGTTCTTTAGCTAAGTAACAGACTTCCTCTTGGGGACTTGAAAGACAAAAGAGATTTCCAACAGCTGTTTGCATATTTCCCCCATTTCCTAAAGCAAAGCTTCAACCATGCAATAACAGTAATTGTTACAACCCAACCTAAAAGATACTGCATCTTTGCAGGGATATAGGTAGAAGGAGGAAAATAAAGATAAGAGGAAGAAGAGGGAAAGGTGGAAGAGGTTGATGTTGATGATGATGGTGATGATGATGATGGTTTAGTCTGTGGTCCCTTGCATATGCTAAATCCATCATAGCACCAGATAAAGAAATGCAATATTCTGATTGCCTAATGACCACAAAAGTCTGTAGAACTTCAACATAGCAGCTTTATAAATGAACTGCTATCCAGGAAGCTAAAACACTCCTTTAGCTATTTTGAGTATTCGGCAAGATAAATGAGATCTATCTGCGACACAAAGCAATGCTGGATGCACCTTGAGTGCCTCATAAATAGTACGGAAGATTAGGTAGTTCTTCTGACAGAATAACTCCTAATATGTATATGAAAGCTCGTTTCCATATCAAGCTTCCTTCCCCCTTGCTTATGATTGAATAGTAAACAGAAATGAAAGACAGCAGCAAGAAAAATCTGAACTTTATGTATTTTGAGCATCATAACTGTGGGGACACAGCAGGAGACCAGCACAAAGCTTATCAGTCAAGCAGTAGGAACTTTCTGAACAAATGGACCAATTATACAAAAAGATCATACTGCTATCATTAATTATAAAAATACGTAAACAATAATGTATTTGCAAAGTTTGTAAGGCTAAAATGAAATTTAACAATATTTATTGGGTTCATCATGACAGAACTAATACCTTCTTCCTCATGAAATTATGAAGACAGAATAACCTTGTAAATGATGTTTTACACACACACACACACACACACACACACACACACACACACACTCCATATCTTTTTTCATTTTTCTATTGTACATAATAAATAGCCTTATTACAGGTGCTGTAGCTTAAAGCTACACTGAAGAATTGAAGTCTTCAGTGAGTCTAAGACAGATGACAATTTTTAGGCATGGTTCAGTTTTTCCTCAGATTTCCTCCCATCAAGAAGAGTAATAAATATGAGTAAGATATTGTCTAAACCCCTCCTGTGTTCTGGATACATACTTACCCCTCCTCAGTCCTGTACAAATCCCAGGACACAAATATGATTGTCAGATTCTGTAGACTAAGGATTCTTAGATGTAGCATGTCTGATTATCCTGCGGTCACAATAGTAGTATTTGAAACCAAGTATAGTGTCTGTAATCCCAGTGCTGGAGAGGTAGACACAGGAAAATCCTGGGGCCCTGCTGGCTGACCCTCAGGGAAAATCAGCAAGTTCCAGGGCAATAAGAGGACCATTTCAAAATACAAGGTAGAAGGGTGATTGAGAAAGACACATAGTCTTTTGGCCTACACACACACACACACACACACTCCATGTCTCCATGTACCCTGTTATTATGCTAAAGGCTTTAAACTGGTGGCAGAAAGTATATTGCTTCATTACTTGTTCTATTTTGGAAGAGTATAGAGAATCTTTAACCATACTTTCAGTTTTTGACATTATCTTACTTTAGTGAAGGCAAAACTCATGATTTGCTTTTTTTGGTTTAATTTTATTTAGTGCCTCTTTTGATGCATTCTTAGTGGTTTTCTCGTTTTGCCCATGGGGTACTTTTAAATGTATTTACTTGATGCCCTTCAAATAATCTGATATATGAATGGAAGGAATCAGTCTGGAAAAATATAATACTGTTGTTTTTTCCACTGTCTTATTTTCACACAAAACAATAAATGTAAACAGCTTTTGTACTTAGTCCTTTCTTATACATAAATTTTGGTCCTTCAACACAACAGTTTATTATAAACATAATTTACTGCCTTTAATTCCTTGGCTCACAAATCATAGCGGCCCAGGCATTACTACTGTTTTAAGGTTTTTATTTTCAACAAATTAGGGGGTCATCTTTGATCATCAATGTGAGTGATGATGTTAAAGTCTTCCTTATTATGCATTTGTCATTATATTTATCCATGGTAAAAATCCATACTGGGAATGATTTATTACCAGCACATTTCTATTTTGTGTTAAAACTCAACAACAAAATTGAAGAAATATTATTTGTCATTTTTGTATCGACAATGTGCCTAAAATGAAGTTCTTTCTTTTTTTTCTCTGATACTGTTACAAAGATTTTCCTTGCCTCAGAATATAAATATGGCATTATTTTCCTTAAATGTTTTAAAGCTTTGGAGGAGCCAATGAATCTTACTTTCTTTCTTCAAAGGCCAACAGTACAAACATGGAGCACTACTGTAGACTACACAGCTTTGCAATAGAATAAAAATATAGAGGCCAGGATAACTGCATAGACTTGCAACATGTGGGGATCCAGTTTTCTCATCACTTATTTACAT
Source organism: Onychomys torridus (assembly GCF_903995425.1). Classification (NCBI taxonomy): domain Eukaryota; kingdom Metazoa; phylum Chordata; class Mammalia; order Rodentia; family Cricetidae; genus Onychomys; species Onychomys torridus. The sequence continues at coordinate 23,480,853 of NC_050461.1, read as the reverse complement.
AAATGGGACTACAATGTGGTCATGACTTTGTATATTCTTCTTCTTGGGGAAATCCATCATATTTTCTGTACTAGCACATTGTCCATTCATAAACCTTCCTTGTTGTACTTTATTAAGGCATTTCATTTTAATTTAGGTATTTAATTTTCTTCTATGTTTTGGAAGCCACTAGTGTGAATACACAAAACTGACACATAATAATATGTCTACAGGCCGAATTGCTCCCAATAGCCTGAGTTTACACGTTAGTTTTTCATAGATTTAATATAAATCCCAATAAAGTTATAAATATCTTAGAGGCTTGCTGTTACTCCACAACATGGCTGGGACACTGAGGTCTTTAGACTATCACAAAATGTCACATGTCAAAAATCAAAACACTGTATAAACAGAGTGATCATTTCTCCCTTTTTGCTTGTGGTGGACAAAATAAATGCAAACACGCATGTCAGTGTTCAAACATTATATAAAGGGGACAGCATTTCCATCTCAGTAAGTAATTTTATTCACATCAAACATGAAGAAGATAATCTTTAAACATCATCTGCAGTGAATAGTCAGTAACCACAAATCAAGGCAACAGGGTTTTCACCCAAGAACATTTACTTACACTTAAAAAAAATTATCAGGTATTTGGCAACAATGGGTCATGAATAACACTGTTTTATTTAAATTGAATCATCTCTTTTAAATAATTGATTTTCGCTTAGAACAAATTAACCATTGCCAACACCATTATCACAGTCAGACCCACAGCAAGCACCTCGACAACACTGTAGCAAATAGATCTGGCCTGCATTACTTTGATTAGAACAGACACCAGCATAAAGTTCCAGTTGAAATCTCATACTTTAAAATTATTAATTGATATTAGATTTGAACTCATGGTGTGATCATGGTAGTTCCTGTAATCTCTATAAATCTTATTCTCTTTATTTGTAAAATGGATAACTGTAACAGATTATCTCCTCCAGTCTTCATGGAGATAAATGAAGAGTAATATCTATACAGAGCATGCATTAAATGCGTGGTTTGCATTTTAAGATGATTGCTACTATTAACACACATTTCAACCTGCATACAAATTCAGATACCAGTATTTTACCTCAAATATCATTCTAGATATTTGCAACTGCTAGTTTATTTGGAGTTAGAAATGATTTAATGTTTCTTATACTTTTGGCCATGAATACAAATTATACTGTGATAGATATCCCACCAAAAAATTTAAATTCTGTAGAGGGAGGCTGTTGAAGAGTGATTTTCTCTGACATAGTACTTAGTGTCTCAGATCTATTGAAGTAACATGGCAACAACTAACAAAACCCAGTTGCCAAACATCATTGCCTGTGTTGCCAACCTTTATGACTCCTCCAATAAAGAACATTATAAGACCTGCCTCCACATAGCTAACATGAATAAAGAATTTAGGTGAAGGCTCTTTGCCATCAAACCTGACAACATGAGATGGATGGTCAGAAATCACATAATGGAAGAAAAGGAGAGAACTTGTCTCCACATATGCACCATGCCACCTGCATCATACATCCTTTCCACACACATGTGTGTATTTTCATGTTTATGTGTGGGTAAGTATGCATGTATAAAATAATGCAATAAGTATAAAATAATTTTAAAAAGACTAATAATACTCATTATAAAGAAGACTCATAATAATGTATTAGTGATTTCACATAGAAACAAAGGAATCAAATGGGAACATTATGTCTATTACAGAAGTGAATTTTCCTGTGACTTGAAATTCTGATACGCTGCATTTGTACTAAAGTAGACTCACACTTTTCTGAGAAAATTTAGAGGTGTAGTAATGAGTACTTAATTTAGGTGGCCCCGACTTTGGATAATAATTTTAAATATAATTTTAAATATGGTACCTCATATTCTAGTTGTTAATAATAACAAAGCATTTATCATTTCTCACAGCTGTTCATTCTACAAAGCAATTTAAAACCATCAACACTCATGCTATCAAAAAGACAAGCTGATGAAGAGCATATTATACTAGTTTAAAAAAAAAAAGAAAAACCTTGTGTAAAGCAACACAGTATGTTAATAAATGAGCACAAATAAAAATATTCTTTCCCATTAAAATGAAATTACAAAATCAGAGTTTCTTATTCTTTTTTTCTATGTTCACAGGCTGTTTTATAAATGTGTGTATGGGAGGGTATGGAATGCAATCATTAACATTTATTGAATTTTGGAAATGAGGTTTTTAAAAATGCTATGGATTTATCTTAATATCGCCTCATTATATTTTAAAGTTCTGTCCTCTCACTGGACAGATTTATCTGGGTTCTGATGTCATAATTATAATTATAATTAATTATAATTAAATAATACTTATTGTAGGCACCCTGTTAGAACCTTAACATTTTTTAGTTAAGGCTTCCCCTAAAACTATGCAAAAATTAGAAGATATTATACTTGTTTTACACATGAGCATATTAACCATCACAAAGGCTAACATGTTCACTATCATGATTATAGGGAAATCCCTGCATTCTGACACAAATGTCCCTTTCTTTTCAAGCTATTGGCAGCTAACCATACAAGATCTTTATTGTATGTTATTCATATTTTGTTAGTAACGTACTATCTCTTAGTACTTCTACATTCCATGCTTTTCTAATTCAATAGGAAAACAAATATAAAGGTTCTTTGTTCTTGGAACAAGATCAAAAAATAAACTTGTATCTATTTTTATGCCTGAAGTCTATGGTTTTCAAATTCACAGAGTCATCATGAACCCTGCAAATAGTCATAATTATTACTATTATTCCATTCCTACAAATAGTGCAATTCATGGTACAGATAATTTCATGGATAGGTAAAAACATTTGTATTGAAAAAAAAAGTTGAACTGATACTTTTTGCTATCAATGTGGCTCCTATGAAGCCAAAATCGAAGATACTTATTGGATGTTACATATCAAAGTCGTTTCAAACCAACACAGTCTAAGACTCATTTACCAAGTTTAGCATCTCAGTAGGTCCATGCGAAATGGACTAACACATTCATAGGAGAGGTCCAGAGATCACTACTTTGATTTCTCTGTGGAGACTATAATTTTGTTCTATGAGAAACTAACCTCTCAAAGACCCGGAACATATCAAAATGACAGTTTTTCTAGGGAGTTTTCAGCTGTCACTAAAGCACATTACAGGTGTGAGTTCAAAAAAGCAAAGTAACCACTAGATCTTGAATTTTCAGTCTCTATACAATAGAGTCAAGATCAAGTCAATAAACAAAAAAGGTGGGATATGCACAATTTAGAGAAAACTATGCAGTGTTTATTTGAAATTTTACAACATATACTTTATAAGCATTGATGAAATACTAAAAATAGTAAGCCAATCAAAGCCTTGACATAGGTCTTAAAGAGATTTGGGAATAAGACTCACCAATGAGCTGACCAGATACACTTCATGTTCTCTAGAAGAATCCATATTGAATATGGAATATATTATAACAGAAATTGAAGCATAGTTATACAAAATTTATAAGATAGCCTGGAAGGAAGTGACCAGATAATCCTCATTATGCTTCCACATATTTATTTTTCCAATTAAATTCCAAGTCTCCCAGTGTTAGCCCAGCACATATAAACAAACATCAGTCTATGGCTAACATGATTGGTACAGAGCACAGCAGATGAGGATGCTGACTATCTTCATAAAAACTACAGATACTTAGAGAAAGTTGCCAAGCTTCACAGCATCACATATTTGTTTAGCACTGACTTACATATCAATTAAGAGCCTAGTAAAAGCAAAACAGAAATAGTTTGTGAGGTTCTTATTCTTATTTATCATAAAGGTTTGTTTTCTTATGGCAAATGACTTGTCTCTAGAAAAAATACAATATTTTTAACAAAAAGTCATAATAAACATATTAAAGCTGCCATATGGAGACTTTAAAATGTGTCAACTTATGTAGATATAGACATTTTTTTTCTGAAGAGCTGATAAAGGGTCCAAAATATGCATCATGTATCTTTATTAGACAAGAATATAAAGACAACTTTCAGGTTTAGTCTCAAAATCTACTTATGTACCTTTGTATGCATTTTTTTAAAAGAATTTAAGATAAAAATACTGCTGGGATACATTAACTCTCTTCCCATTAGCCATATTTCTTTTAGTTGAGGCAATAGACGGATAATGCCACCAATATTTTGGGATTGTCCCTGTTAAGTATACACTGAATATTTAGCATAATTGAAGGTGATAGCTTGGATATCATAGTGACTGAATGACCTGCATGATGTCTTCTCCATTTCCTTTCCCTCTGAGCTGCTGTTCTTCTCCAAAAACCCAGACGCAAGCACATGCCTCAGGGCACAGTTATTATTTCTTTGACTAGTGTAAGGTAGCTCTATGGAAGATGTCAATCATATTTCTCAAACTCTGGGTGACGTCTCTTTCATAAACTTCAATTTCATAAGGATGGAAGATGGCATGACAGCCTCACTTACCGTGACTGCTAAAGGCCACTCAAGGGTTGGAATGAAAGGAGCTGTGTTATCACGATTGCTAACATGTCCAACAGTTACTGCCGTAGTGGGTTATATCAGAAATTCTAACCAGGAATACAGGAGAATGCCATTTCAGTGGGCTTCAGGAACATTTTAGATTTTTGTAGTGAAGTGTTCTCTTTCTGGTATTGGCAAACACCATGTCTCCTGTGTCTTTTAGAGTAGCTTTATTATTGAATTCACCAGAGTGGATTCCAGTGATGCTGTTCTGAAAAGGGATAGCCACTCTATTTGTTTTCCTACTGACAGAGGTGAATGTAGGAAGATGTGATATCCCTCCCAGCATTAGTGTTCTCTCACAGCTTCTGTTATTGCATTATAGGTAACTGGCCTGTGTTAGAAATGAAAACACTTGTCAAGACACAAAATATATTTCATGCCTTCTACTTGAAAATTCAAAGCACTAAGTCTGATATGTTTTATACATTGTTCTCTGCGCACGCACACATTTTATATACTACTATCAGTACATACAGAATGATTTCAGGCATTTTATCAGTATGCATTATTTAGTGAGTTCAGACAATGTAATGAATGAGGCAACGTTTTCTCCATTTTAAAAATAAGGAAGCAAGGTTGTGGGAATGGTTCAGAGGTAAAATATGTGCTCAACATGCAAAGGGTTTTGGATTTATTGTATATCGCTGTACACAAGTCAATATTCAGTTTTTTTATTAATTAGATTTGTTCTTTGAGAATTTCACACACATTTTTTCTTTGATTCTTTTCACATACAATGAATACAGACCATTCTTATAATTCTTGTCTACCCATCCTTCCTGCCTATAAATCACTTTTCAAATTCCTGTTTATTAGTTCTGATCCACTGAGTTTAACCAAGGCCATCATTGTGACTATGGGTTTAGAGCTGTATGTTGGAGTCAGGAATAGGTACATAAATAAAGATAATAGCACCCCTTTTCCAGAATCAATCAATATCTATTAGTTCAGTATAAAGAATAATGTCCCATGAACCATCACCCATCCATGTCAGACAGGATTCTTGAAATTATAAAGATGCCTTGGATGTCTCTAAAGTGGTCATTTTGACCTATAGATACAGAATCATGATCTTCTCCATCCATTTTTCCTGCGCTTGACAATTTTATAAGGATTCATTATCAGGATGTTGGAGAGTGCTGTTTTCAGAGCTCTGAAAAACACTTCTGAGCTTTAAATGTAGTTTACTGGCAAAGGTCCTGAAAGATAACATTTTCCATTGCCAAATTCAGAAGGTTTAAAGAATGTTGGAATAGACCTATCTCTTTGAAATTCCCTTATGACTAAATTGTTGTTTTTAATTCCTTGAGTATGTTAATCACAGAAGAGAGATAAAGTTTGAAGAATATAATTAGTAACTCTTTCCATTAAGTTGCTCATTTCCTTCGATTTTTACTTAATTTTGACTTAATTTTTAGTACTGTGTGTGTGTGTGTGTGTGTGTGTGTGTGTGTGTGTGTGTGTGATCACACTGTTGGAATCAGGCTAACCTTTGTTTAGGTGCCTTTATCACAGGTCAGATCCCATTGAGCCAGAGAAACAGAGAACTGTGAGCCACCTGATGTGTGCGCTGTGAACAGAACCTGGGTAGTCTGGGAGATCAGGAAGCACTGAATCTTTCTTCACCTCTGAGCCAACTCTCCATCCCATGTCCTTGCTTTTAAAGGAAGATCACTAAATGTATGATGCGTATGAATATACAGTTCATGTATGTTACTCCCATATCCACATTTATATCTATGTCCATTTAGAGCTGATGAATGACAGCCATATACTACTCTTCATATATCTTCTTCATGATGCTAAAGAGTGTTCAAGTAAATTAGTTCTATACCATTATATCTCAACGATGATTTCACCTGTGTTCCAGATCAGTCCATGGGTTAGAGGGGAAAAAAAAGCAGTCAAATTGTAAAATGTTGGTATAAGATTCAGTTAAATGTATCTTATTCTTCAATATCTTAAAAAGCACTCTACACCAATTTACCTAATTAAAATTTAGAGCAATCAAAACAAGTGTGCACCCACATACATATAATATACACAAACACATCTAGCATGTTAGCATGAGATATATGAAGACAAATATTCTTGGGTAGTCAAGTAATAGTAATAAATCAACATGTCCTAGCCAAATAAACCAAGCTTGACCTAACAACAGAGACCACTGAAAGAAGTTTGCAAGTGTTATAAAGAATAACTTATTAATAAAACTCTTTGGAAAACTTCTATGTAAGACAGCTGTTTTTGTGTACAATGTGTCAGGTTATGACTTGGGTTCAAAATAGTATGTTAAATTAAGTTATATTACATGAAATGAAATTTTTTCACAGGCAAGCAATTAAGCGGACAAAACAAAACCTGTAATCAACCCTGAAATAATAACAGAATTCCCTACTCTTAAGGCTTTTTAATGTCAGAAGAATTATTTCGTTGTTGCTGTTTAGTTGATCTCTGATTTTCCGGTTATCTGGATTGTGTTCCTTTGCTTCACTGACCAAAGGAAAAAGTAAGCCCAGATTCTAGACTAGAGCTAAATTCGGCCACGTCCACTGTCATACAGCTGTGTAGGTCAGGTCACCAAGGTGTCGTCGCCTGTGAGTTTCCCAGTCCTTTTTGATTCAAGGAGCTTCTGGTTTACAGGCTCAGGCTTATTTCAGCCCCTATGCAACCACAGTCCTGCAAAGGCATTCAGAACTCACACAAAAATCAGTGAGTTACAAATACAGCCTGGTCAGTAGAGTACTACAGTCTACCAATTATTTGCCCAGATGATTTTTCTCTAAGAAAATCATCATGAGTCTTTTGATAAAAGGCAAAGAAAATTGCCTGAATTCCTTTCATTGTCTTAACAAAATAACTTGTGAGTTTTCAGCTGTTTTAGTGTAACTCAGAGTTCAAAGTTTAAATCCCTACGAAATTGAGGGTATTTTATAATAATGACATATGTGAGAAGTCCAGATTGAGCTCGTTTAAGCAAGTTTGTTATAAAACAGTATTGGAAATAAAGCATAAGAAAAAGTGATATTTATATTCTACATAACTAAGATCAGGATAATCTAAAAATATGAAAGTGCTTTCTGAAAAAAGCATAAATATGAATTTAATTCAAAGCGGTGTTAAATAATTTAACAAAGATAATAAAACATATAAGATGTATATGTTAAAAATAAAAAATAAGAATAAAAATAGATTTTTGCTGGGTGGTGGTGGCGGCAGTGCACGCCTTTAAAACCAGCACTTGGGAGGTAGAGCCAGGCAGATCTCTGTGAGTTCAAGGCCAGCCTGGTCTACAAAGCGAGTTCCAGCAAAGGCCCAAAGCTACACAGAGAAATCCTGTCTTGAAAAAAACAAAACAACAACAAAAAACAACAACGAAAACAAAAGATTTTTATAGAAATATAATCTAGTGGGTCTCAACTATATTAACATCTTTTCTATAATAGCTCAGAAATTACTGAACTTTCCCTTTCCCTTGTTAACATGCTATCTGTTTTTATGAGGACAGCCAGAGTGAGGTTCTTAAGGGTAAAATGAGATCATGTTACCCTTCTTCTAAAAATTCCCCAATGACTTCCTGTCCTAGAGCCAAAGAGAATCACTAGAAATAGTCAGTGTCTCCTATCACACAGCTCCCTGTTCCATCTCTCTCTGTGGACCTTATACGTGTTTCTATTTCTACCCCCTCAACTACAGCCTCTCTGGTCTTAAGTCTTTAGCATCAGCAGCAGGCCTTTTCACAGTTTCTGTGCTCTCCACCTGGAAAACTCTACCCATATACCTGTGGAAAGTTCTCCATTATCTCAGTTGTTCAGTGTCTTCTCTCATTTAACCTTATCACTGCTTTCTAATATACTAGCATTTTGACCATTTAGTTTATTGATTGCCTGTTTTCCTCACTAAAATGTAAATCTCATGAGGGTGAGGACTTTTCTCTTTGGCTTACTAATGTATGTCCTAGAACAATGCTTGACGCATCCTTGATGCTCAATGTGTGTGTGTGTGTGTGTGTGTGTGTGTGTGTGTGTGTGATGTGAGTTAAACGAAGACATGAATCGCACTTAATATGGTTTTAAATAATGACAGTGGTAAATATGAGGAAAGGAATTTGCCTGGTACCATGGTGATTTATAGCTGCTACTCCATCTCTAACTGGCTGTGTAATCATTACTAATAATTTGGTCCATTATCTTTAACCAAATCATAATCAATGAGGACATTAATCATCCATCTGTTCTATCATACACTTTGTCAGAAAAGCCGAAATTCCCGGGAATAGCCCTGACTTATACATAGAATGGCCCAACAATAGAGGATGTCTGTTTATGAAGTTAAACGGTGGTGAATAAGAAGACAGACACTTGAAGAACAGGTTTGATAGCACCCCATGTGGCAACACTCCCTTAGGTCTCAGCAACCAGCAGAGTAGGCTCGATTTTAATCAAATAGGTCCTCTTTCTGTCTCACAGCCTGTGAGACTCCCATTTTACCACATGATGAGTAGTTATTATGAACGGCAAAGGCAGCAGGAGTATCAGTCACTCTGGTGATTAATTACTCAACCCCTATCTATCCCTGCAATCTCTTGATAGATCATGAATGGTGTCATAGTTTGAGGTATATGCTTAAAGTTATTTAGTATTGCCCCTTTAAATACTCCTTTAGAGTTCTGAGGTAACGGGTACTTCAGTCCTTGCTTCAGGGAGGAAGATTAAAGGGATGCAATTGTAAACAGACAAGGAGTCAGTAAAAATTTTGTATTTTGAAACTAATAGATAAATTTGTATAAGGAATGGGATTGATTCATGAGGACCAGGTCCTTCCTTCACAAACACCTACACAAACACTAGAAGAGAAGAATCATCATCCAGGATGAGGGAGCACCCAGATGAGAGATGTATGTGTATGTCCTCATATCATAAGAGACCTCCTCACACCTTGTGATTTACGATGGAAATAAGATCAGGAGACAAAATGACTAAGGATTACTTCTGAGTATATGAAGCTGCATTATGATGTATGCACCAGGCTATGAGAAAATGTGTGGATAGGTAAGTTGAGTAGCTCAGGGTTTCACTGTGTGCCTTAGTAACTAACAGGAACTGGCAATCACCTCTCTATAGTGAGGACCTATAGCAACATCTATATTGACCAGTGTTACAGCTTGGACCTACATGAGAGGCTGAGATTTGACCTGGGCTTACAAATTACTCTGTGGAAGATTTTAAAAGCATGAATTGGGCCTGGGAAGATGGCTCAGGTGATAAAATTCTTGCCTTGCCATGGTGTCACATGCTTGTAATCTCAATATTGATAGGAGAGAGACAGGTAGGCAGGTGAGTCTCTGAAGTTCACTGCATAGCCATCCTTCCTTGCCTGTTTGGTGAGTCCCAGATGAGATGAGATGAAGAGAGAGAGAGAGAGAGAGAGAGAGAGAGAGAGAGAGAGAGAGAGAGAGAGAGAGAGAGAACATACACCCCCCCCCCAAAAGAGAAAGAAACAATGTAAGTAATCCACTTAACTAAATGATAAGTAGTATTTGAGTAGTATCTGTCTTAGTTAGGATTTCCATTGCTTCCATGAAACATCATGGTCAAAAAGTAAGTTGGGGAGGAAAGGGTTTATTGGGCTTATACTTCCACATTTCCACATTGTTGTTCATCACCAAAAGAAGTCAGGACAGGAACTCTAGCAGGGCAGGAACCTGAAGGCAGGGACTGATGCACAGGTCATGGATGGGTGCGGCTTACTGGCTTGCTTCCCCTGGCTTGCTCAGCTTGATTTCTTAAGAACTTAGGACCACCAACCCAGAGATGGAACCATCCACAATGGGCTGAGCCCTCCCTATTGATCACTAATTAAGAAAACGCATTACATCTGGATTTCATGGAGGTATTTTTTCAACTGAGCCTCCTTCCTCTCTGATAACTTTAGCTTGTGTTGAGTACAATACAGTCAGTAAAATAATCATTGTTCCTATAATGGATTGATGTGACATAAATTCTTGGGACACTGATCAGACAGCAGAGATGGCATTACTCACCAAATAACTAAGGACAAATCTGCCACAGCCAAATGGAATGAAAGCTTTAAAAAAAGATGAAATTATTTCGTATAAAGTGAGAAATGTTTCCCACACTCAACTAAAATTCATTTTGCTAAATGTACACTATTTAATTTTCCCTATGATACAATCCTAGGTTGAGGGAACTGTCATTTTCCCCCAGTTTACAATAGAGAAAATTAGTGCATTTTACTAATGAGAAAATGAATGCATGTCTCCTCATTTTACGCTAGAGAAAATAAGCACCTAAAGGTCCGACTAGCTGAAAAATTACATTTTCATCTCAGAATCAAGAGGCCTCAAGTCTTGCCAATTTTACACTATTAGATGCTACAGTTTCAAGTTACAGTTTTGCTTACTTGATCCTATAATAAAGAACAAAGACAACTAAAGCCTTTTGTAAAATCCTGCCTTTAGCTGAATTATTTTATTATTTACCACAGATTGCATCAAAAACAAAGCATTTTCCTTTTCATGACGTAGTTGTATTTCCTTCTACCTGTGGCATGATGAAGACCGAATACCTTAAAGCTGTAAATACAAAGAGTCTTAAAAGGGCAAGCACTAGACACTGCTGCCTGGACCCCAGCGCCAGCTTCACTGCTCAATAACTATATGATCTCAGCTAGTCTAGTTCCTGTGTTTACATTTCAGGTTTTTCATCATTAAAAAGAATACTACAACAGCATTAATGCCATATTACTTCAAGAATTAAATTATTACACATCTACTGCATGGGAAAATAGTGCAATATAATGAATGCTTTGAAAGCAAAGTGAAAATATCCATTTTGAACTTCTCTTCCCTCTAGTTATGGAAATGACAATAGACTTCATGTCTGTGTAAATTTCATGTCCCGGTGTGTGTCAAATGGGCTTCTATAAATGATTCAGGGAAAATAGTGATTTCATTAACATTAGTAATATATAATTTTGTACTGACCAAGTCTCCATTTTAAATTATATACCCCAATTTAAAGAGTTCAGAGAATACTGGGTGAATAAACTCCTTCTGGTTGAAGTGAGGGATCATTTTCATCCTTGAGCCCATAAGTACTTTAAGCAACTGAGGAATTACATCTATAGATTACATTTTAAAACATGAGATGGAACCTGGTCTTATTGGTCAGGAGCATGTAGCAATGAGCATTTTCACAAAGAACATGCAAGAATAGATAAGGCTTGAAGACAAATATTCACACACTTTGTTTGAGCCTGAGGCCAGTGGACCATAGCATAAATCAGATGATAAACTCATTGGCTAAGTATTTATTGGCCATCCCATCTGCTTTCACCCATATTGATAATGGATGGAATCTTTTAGATGACTAAACAAATCAAGGTTATGCAAGTTGTTTCTCTGGAACAGAAAGGTGATGGATGACAGACACATCCTAAGACAAAAGCACTGGAGATGGCAGGAATAAGGTTTGACCTTTTTCCACTTCTCAAGGAATATGTTGCTTGTACTTTGTCTTCATCTAACACTTCACCAAGGAACCTAAGCTATTAACATGAGTTTATCCCAGGGGGAAGGATATTATGGAAATATCCACATGAAGAATAAGCCAAGACTGTTCATGTGTCCACACATAACTTGATGCTATTGCTTTCAATGTATTAAGCATGTCAGTATCATCTCTGATCTCTTACAATAAATACTATGACATGGAATAAATAGAATGTTAAGAGCTGTGGGATGTTCTGTATGTTAAATGTGTTGCTCTGATTGCTTAATAAATAAAACACTGATTGGCCAGTAGCCAGGCAGGAAGTATAGGCAGGACAAGGAGAGAGGAGAATCTGGAAAGTAGAAGGCTGAGGTGGAGAGACACTGCCAGCTGCTGCCATGACAAGGAAGATATTAAGATACTGGTAAGCCACGAGCCATGTGGCAAGGTATAGATTTATAGAAATGGGTTAATTTAAGATATAACAACAGCTAGCAAGAAGTGTGAGCCATTAGGTCAAACAGTTTAAATAATGTAAGTGTCTGAGTGGTTATTTTATAAGTGGGCTGTCAGAACTGCTGGGGCTTGGTGGGATCTGGAGAGAAAACTCAAGCTACAGTAAGGTAGTACAGATGAAGAAATGGAAGAACAGATTTCTTCCCCCTATGGGCTGTCTAGAACCAGATATTAAAACAGAGATTTGAAACTAAGGTTTTCCAAATACAAATGTTAAGGAAAAGAAAGATACATATTGACTATGGGCCTGTTACACTGATGATAGAATGTTTTGTTCTTAACATTTTTTCTTTTTCTAGTAACACTTCATTATTAGAGGAAAGCATTAAGGGTTGCCAGTTTGAAGGTAATCCCTGGGCTACCTCTCCATGCTCATTGGATGGCAATGCTATTTGGTTGTATTTAAAGCCAATCAGGCATGCCACACATTCCACCAATGTGTGATTTGTAAATAATCAGTTAAGGTCCACAGAACTATCTAGGTTTTCACTGAAATATCTGAGAAAAAAATCACCCTTCATCAAAAAACCATGTTCTTTGCCTAAGATGAATTTGTGACCTTTACTTGTGTGTAATGACCTATTGGATTTTTGCAGCACCAACATTTCCCTACCTGCATAGCATTTTGTCCAATTATCTCTGAGCACAAGGGTTAAACACAGTTTTCTTTTCACTCACTTACTTTGCTGAAAATAGACTTCTTGTCAACACTCCAAGGGGTAATATCACTTGTAATTGGTTATCTAAAATTGGCTTTCTATCCCACATCCACTAGTTCAATGGAGAGAAATTTCCGAAAGATGTGGCTTGCTGTTTTAGTCTATTTTCCTTTTTTCTTTCTTTTTAGATTGCTTATGTACAGAAGAACAGCAGTCTAAGGTAGAAAAATGATGCTCACATAGTTCACATTTGTATATAACAGGTGAATAGAGTAGACACAGAGTAGAGACTGTGTGACTAAATCAAACGGGGAAGAATGTGGTTTTTATACATTCATCTTGTAACTGGTTCTGCCTCTGATGAAAGTTTCAACTACTGTGTGGGCAAATCAATAAAGATTCATATGTTTGTTTATGTATCAATGAGCAACAAAAGAGCTTTGAACACAGCTGAAGGACAGTGATGGGCTTCTCTTTTTCTCATTCAGCATCTATAACTAAGCACTCTTTCTTGAATTTTCTGTTTACAGTAAAGAAATGCAATGCAAACCTTCCTTCTGAAGCACTATGAGTGAGTTTGTGAAAATACAGAACCCTCTATACAATGAAGGTTCAAATGGTGACCCAGCAGCTGTGTATTTGACAAAATAGCAGCCCAAGAAAAATGGACACATTATCTCTGTAGAGTGAGAAGCAGTCAGCCTCTTGGCTTCCAATTCCCAGATTGACACCATTCAATCACATTTGAAGTCCAATAAGCAAGGTCAGTGAGATAGGTCCGTAGGCAGAGACACTTGGCTGCAGTCCTGAAGACCTGAGTTCAACCTCAGATCTCCCAAGGTGACAGGAGAGAACCTACTCCTGAGAGCTGTCCTCAGACCTCTTCTAATGTAAGCATGTGCCTGAGCACACACACAAACTCATAAACAAAATAAAAGACACACCAAATAAAATAACCTTAGAAATCAAAATTAGACAAGCACTCTGTTCTTACCAGTTTGTGAAAGTTTCACAAACGCTTATATATGCACACATAAAGAGTTCACCATTTCCCAAATATACAAAGTGTGAAATGGCTGTCATAAATACAACTGTTCATACTGTGCCCAGATGAGGCCAACTACATTACAGCAGCATGCCTTCTTGCATTTTATCACAGCACTAAAATATTCAATTCCTTCCCTTGAAAAAGCACTGTTATGGGCATTATAAAGAAATGAGCCACAATGAGCTCTGAGCAATTATCACCCTAGAGGGAAACACACTGATGCCATTGAACGGGAAGAGCTGTTTAGACAACCAGACCCTAGTACTTTGTGATCAGAGCCAATGGGCCTAATTCATCACCTGGTCTTGATTTTAGGAGAATTCCATTCAGTGTGAGGACTAATGCACAGTCAGGGGACTTAAGGAGAAAGCCTATTAAGCACATAAAAAGCTGCCTATAAATAGAGGTGACTACATTAGAGTAACAATTAGCTGTTCATGAGGAGATGAGGCATATGTTAGGTTAGACTGTTGTTGTGTAATGCTTTTTCATTGTGCTATGGCCGTTAAAGCATCCCCTGTCTATTTTTAATGTTTCTAGTATTTCAATATTAGATTTCTAAGTGTTTCAGTGTTTAAGGTTAAGGATGGGGAAGCAGTGCTTAGAGGAAATTGCCATCACATTTTAGTGTCTTTTAATGATGAAGTAATGTAACAAGACTTTTAAGTTCTTCATGCAGTACTTCTTCATACTGACAATCACTGAGAAGGGTTACTTACACTGTGCTGTCTTTGTCACATCCTCTCAACTTTTAAAAAATTCTCATTGCTTTTGCATTTACAATGTAACAATGAAATAAAATTTAACACAGGAGAAATGGAAGAGATACAAATCCATATCTGTAGAACTGCCATGCCTTCTAGTCCCTTAAAATAAGAATGAAGCAATTCACCATTTCCTACAGGCAATCTTCTTAGAAAACAAAGCACAATATTTGGCAGATGTTTGTCTCCTAGGAATGCCCTCCACCATCGGCTATATATAACAAAACAACTGTGAGAATTTGCAAGATTGGGAAAATTACTTCAATTGAAGTAGAACACTTAATAAAGTAACTGATGTACACAAGCCACAAGCATTACAGGGAAGATTATACAAGAAAAAAAAGATGATTTCTGAGGCATGTGATGAGTTATCAACACACACTAGGAGAAAAACAGTTACATTATATTCTTTCAAATAGCATCCACACTTCACCTGAGAACCTTATAATAGCTATTTATAGAGCAGGGGAAGAGTGAATTTAATTTTAGAGGTAAAAAACAGGAATGATTTGGACACACAGACATACACTGCACACAAACTCATCACAAGAAATAGATTACTGTTGGATTAGGGAGAAGTTAAGAAAACTCAAAATAAACACAATGACCCTGAATGTCTGGTATTGAAGCTCTAATGTCATCGTCTGTTTTAAGCACAAAAACTCACGTTCATTTTTTCAGTATGTTCACTTGGAGAAAAGCTCATATAAAAAATGCTTCTTTTGCAAAAGTTAAAAAATAAAAAATATTTTACAATATTATCATGGAGTGTGGAGTTAGCAAACTTTCAGGATACAAAAGTAAATGTTATTCATAGTTATCAAGAACAAGATTGCAAAATGTGGAATTTTAATAATCACACATTTTCCATTATGCTGACTATATCATTCACCTTGAAATAAATTCAGGAAAACATAAGCAGGCCTTTCACACTGAAAAATATGAATCTGATATGAATGATTAATCTAAATCATTGTAGGAAACAGACCATATACATGAAATGCAAAAATAAATACATTGTATAATATAAACTGTATAAGATATCCTAGGTAAACTGGGAGCATGTCGGGGAGTAGGGAAGGGATGAGGTATGAGAACATGACGGAATGGTAAAGTTGGCAGCAGGAAAGAGATATCTTAATAGAGAGGACCATTATGGAGTTAGGGAGAAATCTGGTGCTAGGGAAATTCCCAGGAATCCGCAAGGATGACCCCAGTTAAAACTCCAAGCAATAGTGGAGAGGGTGCCTGATCTGGCCTTCCCCTGAAATCAGATTGATGGCTACCCTAATTGTCATAATAGAACCTTTATCCAGTAACTGATGGAAACAGATGCAGAGATCCACAGCTAGGCACTGGACCAAGCTCCTGGAGTCTAGTCGAAGAGAGGGTGGAGGGATTATATGAGTAGGGGAGGTCAAGATCATGATGGGGAAACCCACAGAGACAGATGACCCCAGCTAGTGGAAGCTTACAGACTCTGGACTGACAGCTGGGGAACCTGCATGAGACTGAACTAGGCCTTCTGGATGTGGACAGCAGTTGTGTGGCTTAGGCAGTGGTGGGGGCCCTGGCAGTAGGACCAGGATTTATCCCTAGTGCATGAGCTAGCTTTTGGGAGTCCATGCCCTATGGAGGGATACCTTGCTCAGCCTTGATGCATGGTGGAGGGACTTGGTCCCACTTCAACTTGATATGCCAGACTTTGTTGACTCACCCATGGGAGGAGTGGATGGAGTTGGGAGGGAGGGAGGTGGATGGGAAGTAGGAAAAAGGGATGGAGGGGGAACTGTGTTTGGTATGTAAAATGAAAAAAAAAAAGAAACTTTTAAATAGAAAAAAACATTTCTTCAAAAAAAAAATAATAAACTCTCCCCAAATTAACTTTTAAGTCAATGTAAAACCAATCAAAATGTCTGAAAGGCATTTTCCATTTCTTTGTTATCCTACACATCCTCAGAAGCAACTACTTAATTCCAGGAAGGAAGGCCAATATATGTGCTTTCATACATCTATTTAACTTGTTGGCATTGTTCTAAGTGCTATACCAATATGAACCTACTTGGTGCTCAAAACAGAGAAGTAGAATTAGTACATTAGTACTTTTGATTTAGAGATGAAGACATTATAGCACAAAGAAGTTAAGTAGCTGACTTAAAATCATAAATGGGAGTGAGCTAAACCCAGAGAAGGCTTCAAACCATTACTCCACAATGAAGAGAAGCAAGCAGGCCTTCTTGATTGAGTCTGACTTAGCGTAAATTTGGAATGTACTATTCTTCTTATTTTCTGTATTATACAATTATGAAATACATACCAAGTCCTACATGTCATGTACACATAAGGTGTGTGTTTGTGTGTGTTTGTGTGTGTGTGTGGGGGGGGTGAAGATTAAGAAAGAAGGATGGAACCAGTGGGTCAAAAGTTTTCTCATACCTAACAAGCATTTTAATTTTGTTGTCTAATCTTCTAGCTTTAGTAAGAATGAACCTGAAATCTTCGTTAATTATTTCATTTTCTTTCTCTCCCATTTTAGGGCTCATCTCTCCACCACTAGCCATATTTGAGTAAGCTGTTATAACATGGTTTAAGCGCCTGTGATTTATTAGTTCCTTAAAATGTGATTTTGGTGTCTGTTATATGATACATTTAATTGTAACTATTTTTGCTGACAAATATGGCAATAACAGTTCTGTTGTAAGCAGATTTCTGGGATGCTTCCAGTTTGAGGTGTATAATTGTATGACTGTATATTATGCATGTGCACAGATGCTATTACAAATATTACTGTTCTCTTGGTGTGAAGAAACACCATAACAGAGCTTTTTTTTGTTTTTTATAAAAGAAAACATTTAATTGACAATGAGGATTAGTCATCACAACTCTAATCCTGTCAACCCCTTGCCTAAACTTTACATCACTTTAAATCATTATGCCCCACCCTTCTCAATAAATACTTTTGTATCATCATGCAAAATGCATTTAGATAATTCCAAAAGTCTACATGGTCCCAACACTGTTCATAATTCAAAAGTCTCTTCTGACCCAGGCCAAACTCATAACTGACCCTTGTAAAAATCAATATAAAATGGAACAAAGCATACACTCTTACGTCAAAAAGGAGAACCAGGGCATGATTGTAAATAATTATACCAAACATAACCCAAAATCTCTAGTTCCATGTCTGGCAATAGAAATTTAAAATGTAACCAACTGGGCAACAAAACATCAGGGTAGCCCCCATGGACTAGTTCTGCTCCTTGAAACACACATCGCCTCTAGCTTGGGATGGCTTCACTCTATGCATACAGCTTTCCTTTGTCAATGTCTCATGGTAATGGAATATCCAATATTTTAAATAAAACTTAGGTTTTTACTTTGATAAATTTATTTGATGGCTTCCCAAGGCCTCCTTTCAGGCAAACTGACCTAGGCACACATTGACAGATCCTAGAGGAAGCCTTAATTTTACATCCATCATTCATGCTAAACTGTAAACTCAAAGATGTGATCTAGACCTTTTGTACCCACAATTACTATCACTTCTGTGTGCCTCAGAAGATGATCCTGGGGTAATATTTCACTGTGTAAATGTGATGCCATTCTTGAGTTAGATTCCTTCTTTTCAAATATAATTGTATTTTCAAAAGTTACAGCCTCAGATGGGACTGTACTTTCCTTTGGTGAACATTTCCTATTTGAATAGTACAGAGTTGGAAATTTTGATTAAATGGATCTAATTTTTTAAAAAAAAAATAATTGTAGGACCAATGCAGACACATTCTCTGTACTCTGTCTAAAACTTTAAACTTCATATTCTTTTCTTTACCAAATGGTACTTTTTTAGTATCTTTTTGCTATGTCAGTATAGATCTGAATAAGAACAATGAACAGAGTCATGCTATAACCCGAATGGTATGCCATTTTTAAATGTCTTTCAGCCAAACAAATTAGTCCATTAGTTTCCAATTTAGCCTCACTTAAATTCTTAGCACATAGAAATAACAGAGCCAAGTTCTTTGCCAGAATAAAGCATGAGTGGTCTGTAGCCCAGTTCCTGATTAACTCCTTGTTTCCCATTGGAAACTGATAAGACAGCCTTCAGTGTTCACATTTCTTGTGGTGTTCTTGCCTTTCAAATTCTCTGCAGGATCACCTCTTAAGGTTTCCTTATAGCCACGCTAAAGCTTTCCTACACCAAAGTTCCAAACATGTATGTATTCTATAGCAACCCTGTTCCAAAGAGCTATGAACTCTGTGGTCAGTTTAACATAGCAACAATCTGATTCTTGTACCAATGATCTGAATTAGCACCTTTGTGATCACTCTGAATAAAACACTTGAAAAAGCCACTTAAGGAAGGCAGGGACTACTTTGGGTTAGAGTTTGAGGGTGCACCAAGGAATTCCTGTCAGCAAGGTTGTAAAGCAGCTGGTTACATAACGGTCGGGAAACAGGGAAAGACCAATGAAGATTCAGAGCTACATTCTCTTGTTTAGTCAGTGCAAGGTACCACCAGGTCAATGGTCCTACTCACACTCAAAGAGTGATTTTCTTTCTTATTAAATCTTTCTGGAAACACCCTCTTTGGACAACTCCCAGGTAGGTTTCTATGACAATTCTACATTTTGTCCACTTGGACAATGAAAGTTAACCATTAATCTAACCCTGATATGCATTTCTGCCCTTCCATACTTCTATCATAAAATTAAACAGCAAGAATAAAATCAGCTGATGTCTCTCCTTAATCCTGCCTGTCCTGACTTTCAGAGATATGAGGCAAGCAAATAACTCTGTTTATCAATAATTACAGAGTCTCTGCTATTTACATTCTTGAAACACAAAATGAACTAAGAATAACATTTCACTTATTGCTATCTTTAATCTTTTAAAAATATTTTCATTAAAATTTTAACTTCATTCTGCTTTAAAACTTTGAACCCAATTTGCTGCAAATATTTAACTATTTTTAACTTTATTCAATCTGTTTAACTCACAATTTCCATGTAAGGATATATGTGTGTCTGTGTGAGAGGTATTGGCTACTCATGGAGCACAGTTACAGTTTGTTTTTAGCCAACCAACATGAGGAGGACTCAAACTCAGGTCATCTGCATGAGGAGAACATGCTCTCAACTATGGAACAACATCTCCAGCTCCACTATTATGTTTCTAACCTTGGACACTACATTTCATTTGTTTTTCTATTCAATTCTTTTTTAGTCTGCTTGGCTATTTTTTATAGTGTGCCATCCCCTGTTAAGATAGATGCTGATATTTTGCATTTACTTGTTTTTAACATCTGAGGTTTGTTTCTCTCAGGTATATGGCTTCCTTTTCCAGGTGTTTTCTATAAGCTGCTATGTTACATTGAACTGCATAAATGGAAATTCACTGATATGATGGTGAAGTTGAATCTCTATAGAGAGATTTGTGTGTTTTTATTTAACTTGTTGCTAAGGAATGACAAACCTAGCATCACTCTAAATTCTCACCTCAGTTCACACCATTGACCTCCGGCATCACCCACGGTCTGGTAATTACAAAGGGATATAAAGGTTTGTATGTTTATGAATTCTCAGTGCAAGGTTTATTGTTTGGAATTCCCAAAGTCCATGCTGAGTTATCTCAGCACCAGAGTGAGCTGAGTCATGTTTTCATGCTGCCTTCCTCTGTGTGGCAAGGTTTTGTTTTTTGTTTTTTGTTTTTGTTTTTGTTTTTAATTTTTTTTCACTTTTATGTGGTAAGGCTGTCCTTCTTTGAGAGCCAGGTTTTTATTGATGTCTCACATTAGATACCCTGCATTTGTCCAGGTCTAGGTTTTAACTTCTGTTCTCTGTGCCTTGGGCAGCCTTTCAGGTAGAAACTGCGTCTTGAGAGCTCAGCATATACCTAAGATGAAAGCTAGCCTGCATGCTCACTCAATTCCTATATCACTACTTCCATTTTTCATTTTATTTTGGTGCTCCTTGAATTTATAGTGTTGGTGGGAGTAGCTGCTGCATGCACATTTGCTCAGCAATGCATTTAAATACAATTTTAAAGAAATCCTTAAGAGTATCATAGTATTTTATTGATTGCTAATTCATCATATTCCTGAAAATGGAAGGCTGGCTTAACCTTCTTACAGGGAGAATGCAGAACATGAACAAAACTGCACTAAATGTCCAATGATCAATACAATGAGATTCATATGGCTAAATTCCTAAAACTCACTCTCAAAAGAACTCATGCTCCCCCTAGCTGCTTCCATTCTTATCATTAAGGATATCCTTTGATTCTTTGTAATGATGATGGCTTCTTAGCATCCATTTACTTTGAAAGAAGAAAATAATCTTTGATGTCAGGAAACCTTATACACTGGCACTGCCATTCAGTGTTGGAACACACTTTTCTCAGGTTAGCCTAGCGTATTTGTAGAAGATTAGTAGCCACATAAGTGTTCAAAAGTTATAAGTCATTAGTGAGAGTCTTTAAAACTCTTTAAGAATTATTAAAATCTCTTTCACCATTTTCCAGGATTGAGTCTCTGAGTTTCTATTTCATTTTATCTTAGTACATTTATTAATCTCCCTGCATGTAAGTCTTACTTTGTTTTTAAACCTCTGCATATCAAATACAATGCTCAGCAGGGATTGTTATGCTCTGACATTATATCATGTCTAGCATGGGCCATTGTCTATGATTCTGCCCTTTCGCTGTGCTGTGAAAGCATACAGATAGCCAGTGTCTATGATTCAGTTCTTTCCCTGTGCTGTGTAAGCATACAGATAGCAGTAAATGGACTCAGTCCATCAGTCTATTTCTAGATGTAGATTATGAGTACTCTGGACAAGAGACATTTCTTGACATCATATCAAGTCATTGTAACCCAGGACTTCAATGTGATTCTTAGATGCCAAGTGACAATACACTGGCCTATGTAAAATACCGTCTTTTACTTATCAATCTACTGGGGGATTATATCTACAAATATGCTATTATCAACTGCTTAAGGTACTTTATATCATAAAAGATAAAAGTACATACCAGTTAAGGGATTTGAGATGTCTGAAGCATAAAGATGTGCTTTAAAGGGGACTCTTACAAATACATGCTGGAAAACTATTAAGTGTGAGTAGTTAAGATATTTGAATTTTAACTATGTCAGCCCTGTTCTTGGCAGAGAAGATGGGGAAGAGAAGACATACTATGAGGCTGATTAGCCTTAAGAACACATTCTTCTACAGCAGCCTCTTCAGGTCACCTTTGTTCAAATACCAAACCTCATATTTAAATGTAAGGGCAATTTGAAAACATTTAAGCATTTTCTGATCACCTCTGTTTCTTTTTAAATTTTTTTCTGTTACTTCTTTCCTTTCTTTTGCTCCATCTCTCCCTTCTTCCTTCTCCTCCTTCTTTATTCTCTTTCTCTCTCTCTCTGGTAGAGATAGTGATTGTTCACAGGGCCTTTGTACACTCTTGACAAACACTCTACTACATGCTCACACTTCTTGATATCTCCATCTTTTAGATGAAGCCACATGCAATTCTAAACTTGAAAGTAACATGTATATTTGAGCAACAAAACTGTGTGGAGATATCTTACTGGAATCATTAAGTGTTCAAATAATCAATTTGTACTTTGAAGCATTTTTCTGGTCTTTGGTCATGAGAAATTCATCACCATAAAGAAAATAAGAGACTAATATTTTAGAAAAAGTGAATAATAAAGAATAATTTTCAGTACTGTTCTATACATTATTTCAATGCCTTAAAATTTTTTAATACACCCAAAAGCATTATTAATTAATTTAGCACAACTATAAGTATTGTAAGGCTGTAAGTTTGTCTGTAGTATAGCAATTCAAAGCTGATGTGATAATATTCAAATGACTAAATACATATAAAGTATATTTACACAAGATTTCTATTTACATGTAATTTAAACCGCAAAGGAAAAGGGAATAAACATTGCCATCACCCAAGTGTAAACTTTACATGATATAACTTAGCCGTACTGTTGAATACAGGAAAAGCAGAAACCCCTTAAGGACACTTGTGTACTGAGCTTAGCAATCCTGTCTTCACACATGAGCAGCTGTTATAACTCTAACTACACATCTTCCAAGAGACTTCTCTCTTGACAAGAGCATATCCTCAACTGTACACTGCAGAGATTTAAAACTAATTCACATTATTCTCCTTTAATGGAACTAACCAACATGTTTAAATTTAGGAGGTTGAGTGGAAGTAAAAAAATAAAGTACCAAAACACCATTTTAGCTTCAGTAGCATTCCATGGTTTTGCATCTTTTGGGTTTCCCTCACACCAAAGGCACTTTTATCCAATGTCTAAGCAGATATACCCATACACAGAAACCTGAATGTCTATCTGTACTCAAAGAAATAATCAGAGGAGTGGAGAGAAATACATAACATCTTGAGGATGGACAAACATTTTACTTATTTTATTTACTACGGTGTCCTAAAGATGTCACATCCCAATTTCTGGAACATCCGAATATGTTATCTTACATCATAAAAGCAATTATCAAAAATCATTAATACCATATAACCAGAGAAGGAGAAGTTATTGGGAATTATGGATGGACTCAATCTAATCACATAGTTCCTTAAAAGTGGAGACCCCCGTGCAGCTGTTTCCCATAAAGATGGGAGCAGGAGACAAATACAACCCTTCATTCCCAGGCTCCAAAATGTGGGAGCTGCTTGTGATAATTTGCTAAAGTCCTCCAGAGATGAAAAAGGAAAAGAACTTTATTCCATAAGTATTAGAAAAGAATTTAGTTTTGCTAGCACCCAGACTTTAGAAGACTGAGACCTATTAGGTCATCTGGCCTTAGGAACTGCACTTTATATTTTCACTTTTATAGCAGAGATAGAAAATTAGTGCCATGTCTGATCTTCACAGCAAACTATTGACAATGGGAAACCCATGGATTACTATCTCTTATTGCTGAAATAACTAGGGACCAAATATTTGACATAATGGTGTAAATTTTCACTTGTTAACAGATGATGGGGTGAGAAGAAAATGAACTGGCACTAAAACCAGATCCATGACTGGCCTGTGCTCCCACTGTGGGTCTATTGATGTGCTTGGGCTACTTCCGAAACTTCAGGGCATAATGCTATTGAGGTAGTGAGTCTACAAAATAGAGATGTGGAAATAAGGACGCTATGAGGATCAGAACATAGTGTCTTTGGTAAACACCAAAGGATGACCCTTTTAACGAAAATCTGCAAAAATCAAACACATGCAATCAAATGGACAATCTCCGTGGCAGCTCAGAGAATTGCAGTAGCAACAGACCAAGAGACACTAAAGCAACTAGGTCTGGTGAAGTGCAATGAAAACTGAAACTGGCAAAAATGGAGAAAAAATTAGTTTTTTTTTTTTTTGGTAGAAGAAAAAAAAAGCAAGGAAAGAAGGAACAAGGGAGGAAGGAAAGACAGACATTGGAGAAGAGTGCTGAATGTCGGTTTCAGGAGAGACATTTCACAATTACAGACTTCTACCTGCTCTCTGTGAGCATTCATTAGGTACTCCCATAAGCAGCTTTTGCATATTTCATTTGCAGTTAACATTCATTATACATCGTGTTCTTTACAAGAAAATTATTTCCTATTACTCAGACTTATTAATAACAAATACAGAACATAGTTATATCTTGTACAAGTAATATTCGTGTGTGACTACGTTCCTGTGTGCATGTATGTACATGCTTGAGGAGGCCAGAGGTCAATGTCAGGTATGTCAGTTGACCTCTTCCTTCCTTATGTTTTGAGACTGGGTCTCTTTGTTAACCTGTCAATCACTGATTTGACTAGAATGGCTGACCAGAAAGTTTCAGATGTCTTCTTGTCTCTGCTCCTCCTCAGCACTGGGAAAATAGACATGTGCTTAAGCAACTGCTTCTACCTTCCCAGTCTTCCTCATGAGTATTCTTAATATTCTCATGTCCATATTTTATCCTATGTGCATAGAAAAGACTCGGGTGAACATTCCAAGTGTCAAGGTATTGCATTTGTCCCTAGCTACTGACAAAATGTTTTGCTTTTGATTTCAGAGGAAGTCAATTTTAATTTTCAGAATATTAGTTACTGAAGTCATCATAAAAGTATTTTGTATTTGGCTCAAAATGGCAATTATGAGTAAGACTAGGTATCAAACCTGGAGAAGAATCTGATTCGCCTTTCCCTCAGGAAAGGGAAGTATTCTGGTAATATGAAGGCACTAATATGCAAGACCTAGAGCTAAAGAGAGAATCCATTCAGACATGCTACTCCTGTGAATTCTAAATTCTGCTCTAAATAAAATCAGTATGATAAAATTATAGAATTGCTGGAAATTGCCAAATTTTATTTCTCCCACAGTCATATTCTTTAAATACTCATTAAGCTGCTTAGTGTCTTTTGAATTAAAGAACTTTTACAACACACTGAAGTAATAAAATGTGATGTGGAAGAGCTAAAGCAATAAACTATATGGATTAAATGTCTCTCAAAATAGTCTTGAATTTGAAAGCTGAGAAGAACATACTTAGGTGGAAAATTAACACAGGAAAATGTCATGAGTTTGACCAAGAGCAAATAGCTTGAGATCTGTTCCCAAACTAAAAATTTACCAGCTTATCTGCCTCTAGATAATCCAGCAAAGAAGCAGAACTTTAATTAAAATTCACTTTAAGAATGAAATGAACATTCAGAAAGAATAGATATGGAGAGGTTGTGTTGTGGATTAAAAACACTAATAAAAGACCTACTTTAATGAAAATAAACTCATGATATCCATGAAAAGTTCAGAAACCAATGAAAATTATCTTCTACCAATGAATGCAGAGTTTCTTGTTTGTATCTTATCCATCAAAGTTGCAAAATTATGTCACTAATAATTACATATACTGTAAAATGCCAGGTAATTGATAAAAAACAAAAAGACAGGATTCCCAATCTTTCCTTGTTTAGAGTTTTGTGTTTGAAGGGTATCCTGGTGAATTGTTAGCACCTTCATGACTTATTTTGGGTTAGTGGTTGTAGTGCCTGATGTTATGAACATCAAAGAAATATAATAATTGCTCCTGTTGATAAATATGATGGTAGTCTTTTGTTGACTATTACACATAATTACACATAGAGTCATGTCTTGTATTGGAAAAGGTAGAAAGTAATGGTTATTTAGTTGAGCCTTCTCAAATATATTAACCTAGAGACCTCCAGAGCAATAAAAATAAACAACATCTATAGAAATTAAATAGAAAAATTATTTTCAATATAAATAACAAAATTCTGACTCTCAAAAAAAAGATATAGTATTTTGAGAAATTATATTTGGAGATAAATCTTAGCATATTATTGCACTGTATCCTGTCTATGAATTAACTTTGGTACTATTGCATAATATCCACTTCAGTTAAGAAATACAATCAATCTAGAAATGCTGAAACCTCCAATTTATTAATCTAGGATTCCAATGTTTGTAACTGTAGGTCGGGATGAATTCATACATGCTGATAGCTGATTGGAGGATTCATACAGTAATTCACAGACGCATTTTAAGAGACAAGAACAACTTTTATGAAGTCATGTGCTAACAACGTCCATGCTTTCAAGAGCCATGTGGTTGGCAATCTGAGAACAGGGACACAGAATTCTGTCAAGTTGCTCCAATTTGCTACAGCTTCCTTCATCGAGTATCAGAGCATAGCCATGCCCTTCCAAACCTACTCTACTAAATTCTGTCATTGAGATTGTCTTTACCAAATCTTTTCTGGGATTTTTTTCCTTTCTTTACTTTCACCCTTTATTTCTCCCTCACTCCCTCCCCCAATACAGCTTTTTTGTTTTTTATTTTAATTTATTAATTAAATTTATTTATTTGTTTTATATCCCAACCACAGTTTTACCTCCCTTCTCTCCTCCCAATCCTCCACCACCTCCCCTTTGCCCCCAACTGTACTCCTACATTTCTGTTCAGAAAGGGGCAGGCCTCCCATGGATATCAAGCGAACATGGCATATCAAGTTGTGGTGGGACTAAATACCCCTCCTTTCTCATTGCATGGTTCCTATACTTAAGAAAAACTTTCTTCCTTTGAGAATTCTCTGTTCAGGTCGATAGTCCATTTTTAATTGGATTGTTCATTATTTTAATGTCTAGTTTCTTGAAACATTTAAGGAATTGCTCCTCATCCTTAGGTTACCAGGGAGATGTAAATCAAAATGACTCTGAGATACCACCTTACACCCATCAGAATGGCTAAGATCAAAAGCACTGAAGACAGCTTATGCTGGTGGTGGGAGTGAAAACTTGTACAGCCACTTTGGAAATCAGTATGGCAGTTTCTCAGAAAATTGGAAATCAATCTCCCTCATGACTCAGCTATACCACTCTTGAGCATATATCCAAGGAATGCTCAATCATACCACAAGGACACTTGCTCAGCTATGTTCATAGATAGCAGAATTATTCATATTAGCCAGAACCTGGAAACAACGTAGATGCCCCTAAACTGAAGAATAGATTAAGGAATTGTGATACATATATACAATGGAGTACTACTCAGTAGAGAAAAATAATGTCATCATGAAATTTGCAGGCAAATGGATGGAACTAGAAAATATCATCCTGAGTGAGGTAAGCCATAAGTGGATACTAGATGTAAAGCAAAGGGTAACCAAACAACAACCCACAATTCCAGAGAAGCTAGATAACAATGAATACCTGAAGAAGGACACATGGATTGCCCTGGGAAGGAGAAATAGATGAGGTCTTCATGAGTAAACTGGGAATGAGGGGTGGGCAATGGAGGGTAGGTGATAGGGGATGAGAACATAAGGGAACAGGATAGTTGAGCTGGAACAGGGATGAAGGTGGAAAGCAATGAAAGAGATACCATGATAGAGGGAGATATCATGGGGATAGAGAAACCCATTGCTAAGGAAGTTGCCCAGAATCCCCAAGGATGATCCCAGCCTGGACTACTAGAAATAGTAGAGATGGTGCCTGAACTGAACTGCTTACCCCAGTCATGTTCAAACCAGTAAATACCCTAACTGTCACCACAGAGCTTTTCTCCAATGACTGATGGAAGCAGATGCAGAGATCCACATTCAAACACCAGACAGAGCTCCAGCAGTCCAGTCAAAGACAGAGAAGAGGGATTTATGAGCAAGGCATCAGAATCATTATGGGGAAACCTGCAAAGATGACTAAACCAAACTAGTGGGAACTCATGAAAGTTGGATCATTGGCTGTTGGGCTTGCATGGGACTGTACTAGGCCCTCTGCGTGGCAGATAGCTGTGTAGCTTGATCTTCTTGGAGGGTCCCTGGCAGTAGGAACAGAATCCATCCCTGGTGCATGAGTGGGTTTTTTGTAACCCACTACCTAGGATGGGACACCTTGTATAGCCTTGAGGCAGGAGGAAGGGCTAGGACTTGCCTCTACTGAATGTGCTTTCCCATGGGATAACTTGCCTTGTGGGTGGTTGGTGGGGGTGGGTTGGGAGAGACTGAGGGGCAGGTGGGGAGAAGAGGGAGATCTTTGATTAGTGTGTAAAATAAATGAAAAAATTCTCAATTAAAAAAGAAAGTAAATAAAAGAAAATACATATGCATATTTCAATACCAAAAAAGAAAAACTTTCTTTCAATAAATTACTAAACATTATTCCATTGTAGTATATCTTTATCTACTCCATATCATTTAAAGACTACTATCATAATAAAAGTAAGAAATGTATATGTATTTAAAGAAATGTTTCATTTAATACAAGTGGGTGAGACTGCTGGGTATAATATGATTATGGGAGAATGATTTTCCTATTTTATAAACTTGATTTTAGCTTATTGCTCAGGGTCAGGTGTGTTATGAATGAATCCCTTAGTGCTCTGTAAGAGTTTCTAAAGTACATCCTAGCTTCCCACACTGCAGAATTAACTTTTCACATCTTCTTCTCTCCAACTGCTATGTAGTAGTTCACACCACTAATTATACTGCTCCCTAAATTCCATGTCCTACTTTCATGATTCTCCTTGCTTATTATACTAGTTTAATATCTGTTTCTGTGACAACTATATTTTCCTGTTTCCCAATAGAGATGTTGTCAAAGTTCATAATTTGAATTTATTCTTTTTTGAGACTCAGGGATAATGTTTTTTTATTTATACTAGAATATTCATGGGAGCTATCCAAAATCATCCTCACCTTTATACCACAGAGCAGTGTTCACAAGCGCCTGTAGATATCTCTGTATAACTGTATTTTATAAGTTCAAAATCTGCAAAACCAAGTTTATAGTCTAGAATAGTCTAGTATCCAATTTACTATACATTTGTATTTATGGTAGACTACTATAGTAGACTGTATTTCAGTAGAATATTTCAAAACCTCTTCTTCTCCCAAGGGAACTTAATTTACCAATTTGGTTGATCCTTCCTATCAAATTTCTTGTCAAATTTTAAATATTCAGTAGTTCATTATTTATTTCACACATGACTTTCCAATATTGTATTTCCAGGGTCCCAAACTAATAATTTCCACATAAGAGGAATCTTCCAAATGTATTTTATTGGTATACCATTTATCTTTATCTGAATATTTCATACTTTTCTATTGTTCATCACTTACTAGTATTTAAGATTTCTCTAATGTTTGTGCAGATGTTAACTAAGCACTACCTGGGTCATCTTTGGAACAACCTGGTATGAAGCTGTTCTGACAATTTTAAGCACCACAGGCACTCAATCTTAGTCTCCTTCTGTGTTTTGGGAAGTGCTTCTTCACAGTTAACTCCATTTTATCTTTCCTCATCTGCCCTATTTCCTTGACCTCTTTCATCTTTCTGGAAATACATGGAAGACCTGGTGATCACTGAAAAGCTCACTAGCATTTGTATTCTATATATACACCCATATTGTTCCCCCATCTTGAAAGTCCATATAGCCCTATCTATGTCTATTGCACATATGCACATCTTTCTTACTTTCACTAGTCTCTACTTTGGGAATGTGATAATTCTGAAAGTACTACAGAGACATGCTTAATTATATACAGCCTATAGTACACAGCACAATGTCTTGCATATGACATGATTTTAATAGTTGTGGAAGATACATGAAATTATTAGAGATGATTCACTTATTTGAATAAGCTACTTAAATAAATATATTAAAATATAGTCTTTGCATCTTTAGAGATATGGTAAGAGAAAAATAAGAACAATTTTCCTAGAAAAAATATACAGCTCTACACTTTCAGTTTGTAGACTTTATGACATTTTGGTGTCATATATTGTACCATATAAAATGAATTATAGAAAGCTATTAGAAAAAGAATTAAAATTCTATTTTAAAAATCTCATCATCTCCATCTAAAATATATAGTATTTCTCTTATATAAAAAATTAAAATAGGCATCAGTTGTGTTACAACTTATCAGCATTTTGGCTTCCTTCTGTACTGAGCATCACCACAAACTAAATCTTAAAAATCTATGGGTAATACTAAAATGAGCTTTCAAGTGTGTGTGTATGTGTTGTGCATGCACACAGACTTGTGTGTGTGTAGGCCAAAGGACAAACTTGACTGTTTTGCTTCAGGCACCATCTACTTTGTTTATTTATTTGTAAACAGTTTCTCACAGGCATGGAGCTCACAAAATAAGCTAGGATGGGTACTAGTGAGCCCTAGTATGTGCCTGTCTCTGTTACCCCTGCACTGGTGAAAAAAAAAAGCACATGCCATCACTCCTGTCCTTTACTCATCGTGTGTTCTGGGGCTCAGACTCTTGTCTTTAAGCAAGCACAGTAAGCACTTTGACAAATGAGGAATCTTCTCAGCCCTATATTTTTCTTTAATGAATTTATTAATTTTATGAATCTGGATTATTCACATAATCTTCATACTTATTATTATTTGGGGGTATGTGAAACCTGCTTCTTCAGTGTGTGTGTGTGTGTGTGTGTGTGTGTGTGTATAGGTGTGTGTAGGTGTTAGAAAGACAGATATTTTCCATAGATATGAGGTAAAATCCCAAGACAGAATTAAGCTTTTCATAAGGACTAAGCCAGTATGCAGTCTTAAAAAAAAAAAAAAAAAGAAGAAGAAGAAAGAGAGAGCACATGGTTTTGACCTTCAAGGTTTCTAAGCTTCTGAAAGCTAAAGCACTTTTTAATAGCATAGAACTGGAGAAAGCAAAAAGCATAGAACAAAACACACTCTGTCCTTTAAGCTCTGGATAGAAAGCAGAAGACAGATGGGAAATTCCATTGTGTGCCTTCTGTGGCACCTGTCACCATCTGAATGGCAGCCAGTATTATAACTACACCTTATTAAGTTGCTTGATGGAAATATTGGCATTACTAGGGGGCCTCCTTCTCCTGGAGTTAATGAAACTCTCAGCTTACCAAAAGTATAAAAAGGCAAGTCTCACTTAAGACTAAAAGTTGGC
Source organism: Onychomys torridus (assembly GCF_903995425.1). NCBI lineage: Eukaryota > Metazoa > Chordata > Mammalia > Rodentia > Cricetidae > Onychomys > Onychomys torridus. The sequence goes on along the minus strand of NC_050461.1, from coordinate 23,449,339 downwards.
AATTAACACTTTTATTTAATGTTTATAACTTTTGACATGATTTAGAGATTGCACTAAATATTGAGCTAACTGTACAATTTGTATAGACACATGATTATAGAAAGCACAGGTCAACTATTTCCCAAAGACAATACTGATTTTAAAATGTAGTAAAATTTAATTTAATAAGAATACGTGAGTAGCAGTCTAGTCATCTTTGTTTTAAATCTAGTATCCTCCTGTGATTGAGTACATACCATGTTTGTCCTTCTGAGTCTGGGTTACCTCACTCAGGATGATTTTTTTCTAGATCCATCCATTTACCTAAAACCTCATGATGTCATAGTTTTTCTCTGCTAAGTACTACTCCATTGTGTATATGAACCGCATTTTCTTTATCCATTCTTCAGTTGAAGGGAATCTAGGTTGTTTCTAGGTTCTGGCTATTACAAACAATGCTGATATGAACATAGCTGAGCAAATGCCCTTTTGCTATGATTGAGTATTCCTTGGGCATATGCCCAAGAGTGGTATAGCTGGGTCTTGGGGGAGATGGATACCCAATTTTCTAAGGAAGTGCCATATTGATTTCCAAAGTGGCTGTACAAGCTTTCAATCCCACTAGCAGTGGAGGAGAGTTCCCCTTGCTCCACATCCTCTCCAGCATAAGCTGTCTTCAGTGTTTTTGATCTTAGCCATTCTGACAGGTATAAGGTGGTATCTCATAGACTGCTACTCACAACTCCAGGGAGGCTACCTACAAAACAGGACCCTAAAAAAGACACAGGGATTGCCTAATGACAGAGAAAATGGATGAGATCTACATGAACAACCTGAACATGAGTAGGGGTAAGGAAGGGCAAGGTTCAGGGAAAGAGAGCTTAGGGGAGCAAGAGATCCCAGCTAGATCAAGAACAGAGGAGAACAAGGAATAACAGACCATGATAAATGAAGACCACATGAGAATAGGAAGGAACAAAGTGCTAGAGAGGTCCCTAGAAATCCACAATGATAACTCCACTGTAGACTACTGGCAATGGTTGAGAGAAAGCCCGAACTGACCTAGTCTGGTGATCAGATGGCCAAAAACACCCTGTCATGCTAGAACTCTCATCCAGTAACTGATGGAAGTGGATGCAGAGATCCTTGGCCAGGTCCCAGGTGGAGCTCCAGGAGTCCAATTGGCGAGAAAGAGGAGGGACTGTAAGAGTGTGAATTATTGAGACCAACATTGGCAAAAGCGCAGGGACAAATAGCCAAACTAATGGAAACACATGAATTATGAACCAAAAGCTGTGGAGCCCCCAGTTGGATCAGGCCCTCTGGATAAGTGAGACAATTGAATAGTTTGAACTGTTTGGGAGGCACCCAGGCAGTGGGACTGGGACCTGTCCTTAGGGCATGAGCTGGCTGTTTGGAACCTGGGGCTTATGTGGGTACACTTTGCTCAGCCTGGAAGGAGGGGACTGGACCTGCCTGTACTGAATCTACCAGGTTGAGCTGAATCCCCAGGGGAGTCTTGGCCCTGGAGGAGATGGGAATGGAGGGGAGAGGCTGGGGGGAAGGTGGGAGTGGGTGCGGGAGGGGAGAGGACAGGGGAACCCATGGCTTATATGTAAAATTAAATTAAATTAAATAAAAAAGTATACATGCATCATGTATTAAATTGTCTAGTAGCTATAAGGCTGAGATTATACTGGACAGTAAATTAAACAGGAAGAGGTCAGCTGACATAATGCTGGTATTTCTGAGGACATAGAGTGTGTACAATATAACTTAACTCAATACTGTACTTGAATTGCTTAATTGTTTCATTTAAAATTATCCAATCCCACCAGATATGATCATTAAGAAGATCATTTACTTCAATATACAGTTATCATGGTTCAAAAATTGATGATTCATTATAGTAATGTAATAAGTTATTTCCTATAGAATGACTGAAAAAACTGGGATCTGGGCAACTGTAAGATTGAATTAGACTATATGATTTTCCAAAGACCAAAACTGTTGGCCACATGGATTATTAAAAAGAAACCTGTAGATTTCCAAGAGGAAAAAAGGAAAAGGACCAAAATCAGGTTGGCTTGATGAATATCTTGGTTTTACAGCCAAGATTTATATTCTAGAAAAACTTGGATGCTTGGGATGACCTTCAAATGGTAGACAGAAAAATAATATTGCTAAGCAACTAGTCCCAAGCAAAGCTTATGATGGTTAATAATGAAGGAAAGAGGTTCTACAAATACAAGTACATGATGACTCATCTTGAAGAATTTTATAATGCTCTAATGAGTCAGCATAATTCATAAGAATAATTCATAGCGGGACTTCATATAGGTTGTTGCACAGTTTTCAAAGACTCCTATATTGTCCTGTACTATATTGTTTAATATGACGTGGCTCCATCCCATTTTTAATTATTCAGAAAAGACCAGGAAACAAACAAAAATGTCTACATACCAACTCAAGTATAACATATCATAAAATTTGAAGTGAATAAGACATCTTCTGTGGTCATTTCCCTGTTTACTTCTGTGCACATGCAGATTATGAGATTGAGTTAAAGTGTGAGGAAAGAAACATAGTCCAAGCTCATGTGCAAAGATTGAAAGCACTCAACCTCACCTGCAATCAGCATAGTCAGTGTCTGGGCTCGCTGTAGGGAATAGAACTTGGACTATAGGATGCATGGATATGATAAATATCCCTATCTTCTTAAAAGAGCAACAGCTGCCGCCAGTTGTTTAAATGGAAGACATAATGGTTTGTGTAGAATGCTCAAGGGTTAAATTTGAATATATAGAAAGTATAGAAAGGCGTACTAACTTTTGAAAAATGGCCTCTGTCCTATAATATTAGTTGAATCAGATGACTTAACAAATTAACATTACAATTTATTAGGCAATGTATGAGACAGAAAATGATATGTTAACATATCTGGTCTTCTATGAAGACCAGACCCAGACTGCTTTTATTGTACCCCAGTAACTCAGGACTCTCCTGCTTCCTATTTTAAAATGATGATCAAATCTACCTCATTTGATTTCCCACATCAAATAAATACTAAAGGAATGTGATCTCCCTGATTCTGCCAAATAAAATACCTTTTAATGACCAAGTTACAAGGTGAAGGGTTTATGCAGCCTATTCACTTATACAATAAAAAGGGTAAGAAAAGCACTGTGATCAGTGGGATACAGCTAAAGAAAGAATTCGCCTCAGCTCCTTCAGAGCTGGATAGGTTTTGTCTAAAAAGATATGGGAGATGTCTAAGTTGGGGTAGATAAATGGTTGAACTGGAGCAATTTCTTAAACCTTATGTTATGTTTTATTTTTTAACCTCTCAGTCTATCATATTACCTTTAAATACTTTATCTTTGGTAAACTAATGCACACAATAGAGCAATGTATTCTACATAACATCTAGTGATTAATATCTTTTCTAAACTTGAGCCTACAGTGATGTAAAGGAAATCTCAACTGGGCAGTATAAGCATCTGATATTTAAGCAACTCAGATTATCATTTTTGATACTATAGCCTTCATTGGCTGAGACAGAACTATTGATCTCTCTATACCACAGGATATTTTTTGTTTGTTCTGTGTTAGCTCAGAAGGCTTACTAGCCATCAACTATTAGGCTTTTCCTCTGTGATGTAAGAAGACATACTCAGTCTTAGGTTGGTCCATAGAGAACTGTATTAGGAAAGATGCATGATATACTGTGTCTATCTAAAAATTTTAAGACATATGGAAGTTGCTACAAATTAAATTGATAGGTTATGTTGATGTTCTAGTATTGAAAAAGGCTAAGACTAAAATTAAAGCATCAATATTAAAACCACTCATTTCAGCTAAGAATATTTGGATCTTAAAATATCCTAAATATTCTATAATAAAAAAAAAAACCAGATTGTAAGATAAACTACTCACAAAGTTTGCAGAAAGTCACAAGAACTGAAATCCCTGGATAAAAGCACGTGAGTGTAAATGCCAGCTTCAATATTAGACCAGTTTTGTAAAACAGCAATACTAAACCTCTGCTTCCTTTAAATGTAAGCACATGCCACTGCACAGAAAACCCCTCAGCTCTCCAGTACCACAAATGAAGCGAAAGTCAGTCTATGGCCAACACAAAATAGATCTGAGAAGAGTGTGAGCAAGTCCCCCAAGGAGGATAAATTCACATAATAAAAAGGTTTGAGTTCAGGGCTCCAAGACTAATAGTGTGGCTACACTATTCCTTTACTTTCTGTCTCTTTTCTTTCCCTTTTTGGCCTTCAGGGGAGTAGTAATGGTGAATCTTCCAAATTCGAAGAGACATTTCTGCTAAAGAGTAAAACACCCAAGAATATAAACGTGTCAGTTCAGCAGCTTCACCTGTGAAATACAGGTTATAAATGCTCTATTCTTACTTCTCACAGGGTCATTGGAATAACTCAAAGGAATTGGTGAAGTGCTTCTTACAAAAGGGCTCCTGTTTGTAAGTGCTAAATTCATCATAAGTAATAACACAATAAATAACATTGAAACAGCTCTTCACATTCCTTCGAAAATCGAATCTAGCAGGTTAATAGTGCAACTCAAGACAATTCTTATTTGTTAAAAGCAGACACTGCATGTACTTGTGGTAAACAAAGTAGAGACTGACCCTTTGCTTTCTTAAAATCAACATAGCAATTTAACTCATTTTATGAAATGAAATGCCAGGGCATTTTGAGTAAGAAATTATAATAAAAAAATAATAAAATTAGAAAATTAAGAAGATAAGGAGGCAGGAAATAAAAGCAATCAGAAGTTCAAAACAATGGTTGTGGGGGTCCTATTTCCCTCTCAGCCTGTCAAGAATCAATGTGAGAGGGAAAAGAGGCAGAAGGGATGACAGAAATCTTTGTATGTGGCCCAAGAGTATGAACAGAGACAGCTCCCTGAGGGACAGACTTTGGTGATTCAGCTCAACTTTATAGCAAGGTATAAGGAATACATTTATAGTATTGAGGAGGCTGGAGGCTAACTCTAATTTGCATTAATTAGCATGCTCCTATCACAAGGCTTTGTATGTGGCAGTCAGGTCCTATCAAAATGGCTAGAGCACTTGCCTAATTACCATGTGGGCCATCCAGGGAAGAGCCTTTGCAGGTAACTGTATCAAGGATCACTCTGGGGATATGTCAGGCATCCTGGGCCTAGAGACATCCTCCAGATAAGGCTAGGTAGAGAGCAGGAAGCATTCCTGGGGAGGGAGGAAGTTCCATATTGCCAAGCTTCCCTATTTCCAAGGGTCCATATTGCAGCTTAGAGAAAGCTGCCAGGCCATGGGGAGGCTGCATCCTCTACCAACAGCAAAGTCTTCTAACAAATGGGGTGAGGGATTAGAGCTGACCCAGCTGCCTTGGCAGTGGAGGCAATGCAGTGTATTTTTAATGGTTTAGCTATAGACTTGGCACAAGGGACAGGGGTCATGAGAAGGGAGGGGAGAACTACACAGATTATAACACACAGAGAGTAGGAAGGTCCGCTGAAAAGAAAATGTGCCCCTTGAAAACTTGTCCATTGAATAAATTTTATTACAAATTCAGTTAGTACTAAACACATTGGTGTTTGGAGGTTCTCTTGTATCTTATCAATATATGCATCTGTAAATTTTGTAACCCTAAAAGTTTAGCAGTGGTCAACTTCATAGAAAAGCAATGGAACAGCTGGGTGGTGGTGGTGCATGCCTTTAAACCCAGCACTCGGGAGGCAAAGGCAGGTGGATCTCTGTGAGTTCGAGGCCAACCTGGACTACAGAGTGAGTTCCAGGAAAGGCGCAAAGCTACACAGAGAAACCCTATCTGGAAAAAACAAAAACAAAAACAAAAAAGTAATGTAAAAGACCTTATTATATAGCCACAAATGTAACAGTTTTCCTTGAAAGAAAATTCCGAACCTACTCAAAGTTCAAGATTTTGTCCCTAATAGAACTGAGAGTGATATTTTCTGTTGTCACTGACTTCAATTATTTCATTGTACTCTTCAAGTCTGCTAATATTTCATAGTAAATAGAAGGCATGAAATAAAACAGCATTTCCCCCATTTGCTTCTTTAACCAACAACCTGTGTTACAGTGACCAGGATACATGGCATTGCAGACCCCCTTCCCGTATACATACCTCATGATCCTAGGGAAAAGAGCTATGGTGAATATGACTTTTGGATTTTTAGCTATAATTCTTTCTGTGTTTCAGAAGAATCTAGACAATAAATTCAGGTAAAATGGACAAATCATCTATCTGAACTTGTAAACCCTTGGATCATTTTGATCATTTATTATGCAGTTTTAAAAATGATCAATTTTCATTATCCACTATGTCATATATTATGTCATATATATTTACATTATATTTAATAATCTCTGTATAAGATTATGTGTTTTCATTTCAAATGCATTTTTTCTGACAATGGCAAACACTGTAATGGGATTTCCACATAACAACTTATGAAAAGGAGTAGTTTATTTCCCAATGCTTAAGCCAAATGGAATTGATAACAATTCCAAAAGACTTATCTTGACTGGTAGACATTTCACACATAAAAATATTCTCCTGAGAGTATTTATTTAGGAAATGGGAACAGATAATCAAATAAAGTAGGAAGATATTCTCATACCTCGACAGTTGGGAGTGTCCCAACATACAACTCATAACAAGTAGGAAAGAGAGGTCAAGAAGTCCATATACAGAGCACATTTTTAGCTTCTGATTTAAACTGTAACAGAGGACTATTTTTCTTTCATGGGAAAATCTGGCCTCTTACTAACAAATGTCCTCCAAGCTTATGAGTATTGAAGAAAAATGCTATCACAACGTGGAAGTAGCAGGTATGATTTAAGCAAGTAAGAAACTTAACACAAAGGGCTCTATATTGAATGTCCAATAAACACATACTGACACAAAGACATAAAGAAATAATGAATTATTAAATGCATACAATGACAGGATGTGAATTTAACCTAGGGGAAATATTACCTTTTTATTTACTGGGCTGGCTGTGGTATTTGACTGTACTATTTCATTGAGTTTAGTAGAGAAAATAGCTTTTAATCTCAAAGCAGCCTTTATTCTTGCTCAAAGAAATGACTACTTCCTAAATCACTATACCCAGTGGTCACAGACACTAGAAAGAAATTATTTAATCTTAAGTACTTGGAATAGTCACTAAGCTTGAACTGTTTCAGGAGAGCAAGAGCTGCAAAACTTCCAAGAATCCCAGAGATCCATGTATTAGAATAACAATCATCATATTGTTTTCTTAAGGCTTTCCATTTGGTTTCTTAAGAAAACCATGTGGAGATAGTATTACTTAAGAGCTTTGGGTGAACCTGAATTAAATAATTACTCAATATTCAAAGAAAAGATATAAAAGGAAACTTTATGAGCATGCCATCTATTATAATTATAATGATTATTTTCCAATGTACTATGAACTTCTAGAAGGTGCAGATTGGTCCCTAACATTAAGAAACAACAGAAAAATAGTGAGCATGTAATTTTTATGGATTTCATTGTGTCAAGTTATTAAAGCTGATGTCTCAAAAAGACATCAAAACAATATCCACTAATTAATATCTATTTAAATGTATTTTAAACATTTATTTACAAGAAACACTGTCATAATAATTTGCATCAAGCAATCTGGTACAGCTATATATGTGTGTGTATGGGTGTGTGTGTGTATGTGTGTGTGTGTGTGTGTGTGTGTGTGTGTGTGTGTTTTATAGTATGTGAGTGTAAACAATATGGAGACATTTTTACATATGATTATGCAAACAAACATACATATATACATACACGGAAGTGTCATTATTCATACTCCAATAGTCTCTCATCTTAGTTCTATGATATTGAAATACAACTAGAATTGATCACACACAAGTCTTCTACCCTTAATAAAATTCATTTATTTTCAAATTAGATTTATGGAACATTTCCTTCTTTCCATACTATTCAATTTTAACATTTTTACTTTTCTTGTTTTTTTCTGGGCCTTACAAACAGGAAGTAACTTACTCTATTTTTCTCGTATACAGAACACAAGTTTTATTTTACCATCTCTGTCATCTACTTGAAGGTAATAAATACCCCCATATAGCCAGATGATTCACTGGAAGTAAATGCTTTAATTGAATCTCAGTGGGAGAAAACATCTAAGTGGAGATGTGGGTATGCACAAATAAAGCAATGTTGGATTCTTAATGTTCTATTCTTTCAATGATAGTTGTCAAAGGAAAGAGGAAAAGAAACCTCATATTATACCTCATATAGAATCCACAAACAGGCACAGACAGACAGTATATTAAGGTACTTTATCAGTGATGATGAAATACACAATAATAATAACTGAGAGATATTTATTGAAATTCTTGAACATTCTTACATAATGTTAGTGATCATATATATTATAGTACAAAACAAAGAGAACCAACAGCGTGGAGAAAAGATAATTCAGCTTGTAGCGCAGATTCCATTGTCTACTGCTGAGTTTACAACTTTGCCTGAGCAGTTCTTCAGTCCACCCTCCCCTTTGCTCAACCATCTTCAACTGTTTTCCTCTTCATTAGATTTTGTCAGCAGCACAAGCAGACCTTATATTTCTCCACAAAAGAAACGGCGATCGAACAAGTGACTCTGAATTTGTTTTCTTCTGTTCTCACTGAAGTTGTCTGAGAATCTCCTTTCTGTTTCTTGTTAAGGAAATAGTTTGAGAAGCACTAGTTGTAGTTCTGTGACTATTTTATGTAATACTTATGGGAGCCCATTTTCAGGTTTCTCATGGCTTTACCCAGCAGGTCCACATAGAGAGGATGATTAGGACCACGGGCCTGAGTGCAGGTGTCTGAGATGGTCTGCACTTGGCTGTGCTGGGGGGAGGTCTTTTGCTCCACCCCTTGGAATTTCTATAAATACTCTATAAAATTCTATAAAATTTTTAGGGGGCACAGACAGTCAGGGCTCATTGGAATAGGTTCAAGGCTATCCTGTATTTTTTCTTTATTTATCTCCACACTCTAAATCCTTCTATCAAATATTTACTGCTGCTCTCACTCAAGAAAACGCTGGGAACCAACTGTGGGGTTGGTGGGTAAGTGCCCCGCAAATTCTTCTGTGATTTTATCTAGACCTGTCCTGATTTTAGTCTGTAGAGTGTAGTATTATTATTAACAATCTTTATAATTACCATTTTCATTACTTCTTTAACTCCTAGCTTGTTATAGGTCTTTTGAATTCTTGATCTCCTCTTGCTTTAATGTAAGGAGGTAAAATATTGCTAAAAACTCATCTGTTTCTTTAGTGTTTGCAAATTCATGGAACAAACGTTTATAAAGTATAAGCTTTTGATGTCCTGGGTTTCTTAGATATCTGTTGTAAGGTCTACCTGTTTGATTCTAATTGCATTAGTTGGGATTTTCTCTTTCTTTGTCTTTTAGTTAATTTATCTAATGATTTGTCAATCTTGTTTTCTTTTCAAAGAATCAATTCCTTCATTCGTTGATTCCTTCTATTGTGTCATTGTTTCCATTTCATTAATTTCTACCCTGTTTTGACTATTGCTTCCTGTACACTATTTTTGAGTTTACTTTGTTCTTGTTTATCCAAACTCTTGAAGTACATAATTAAATTTACTTATTTGAGTGCTTTCTTACTTTTTTTCCTTTTTTTTTTTTTTTTGGAGCTGAGGATCGAACCCAGGGCCTTGTGCTTGCCAGGCAAGTGCTCTACCACTACCACTGAGCTAAGACCCCAACCCACTGGTTTTTTTAAAATATATTCTTCACTCATATATTACATTCCAATCACAGTTTCTCCTCTCTCCTGTCTTCCCAGCCCCTCACCCCTCTACCCCAAGATTCACTCTTCCTCCTCAATTTTCCTTCAGAAAAGGGCAGGACTCCCAGGGATATCAACCAATCATGATATATCAAGTAGCAACAAGACTAGGCACATATCTGCATGTTAAGGCTGGATAAGGCAACCCAGTAGGAGGATAAGGCAACCCAGTAGGAGGAAAGGGGTCCCAAATGCAAGCAAAAGAGTAAAAAACACCTCCACTTCCACTGATAGGTGTCCCACAAGAACATCAAGCCATACAACCATAACAGGTATGCAGAAGACCTAGCTTAGACCCATACAGGCTGCCTGAATGTTGGTTTAGTCTTTGGGTGACCCTGAGAATCCTGATTCTGTGGGCCATTTTCTTGAGCTGTCCTTGACCCCTCTGACTCTTACAATCCTTCCTCGCCCTCTTCCACAGGATTCCCTAAATCTGCCTAATATTTGGCTCTGGGTCTCTGCATCTGCTCCCATCAGTTGAGCACCTATCAGAGCTACATATGTATTTCTCTTAGGATTGCTTTCATTGTATATCAGAAGTTTTAATATATGTTTCCTTTCATTTAGTTGAAAAATTAGTTTAATATTTGCAAATAAATAAATATAATAAAAACATAAATAAACTTAACAACAAAATCATGTGATCATCCCACCAAATGCAGAAATGGGCTTTGACAATATTTAACATGACTTCATAACAGAAGTTCTAGAGGATGTGCAACTGAGGGGAATGTATTTCCATGTAATAAAGACTAGATATAACAAACTCACTATCCCCACTATTTTTCAAAATTCTGCTCAATACACTATCTGGAACAATAAGTCAAAGGGAGAAAAGTTAAAGGGATACAAGTAGGGGAAGAAAGTCATGTTATCCTTATTTTTAGATATAATATTATATACAGGGAATCACAATTTAACACCTGAAAATTTCTAGAAAAAAATCCATAATTAAAAAGTCACAAAATACAAGATGAATTCACAAAAATCAGTAACCTTTGCTTATATCAATGACAAACTCTTTGAGAAAGTGATTACGGGCACACTCCCATTCACAATAGCATCAAAGAAAATAAAATATCAGGGAATAAATCTAACCAATATATGAAAGACTTCCAATTATAAATTTTAAATCTCTAAAGAAAGAGACATAGGAAGACAGTAGAAAATGGACATACCTTCCCTGCTCATTGACTAGTAGAACTGATATTGTGAAAATGATCCTTCTATTAAAAGCAATCTGCAGATTCAAGGCAACTCCAGTCAAACTCTCCACAACATACTTCACAGATAAACAAAAATAATCTACCATTCATATGGAACCCAAAAGACCACAAACATCCAAAACAATCCTGAACTAAAACAACAGTGCTAGAGGGATCACTGTTCTACATTTCAGGATATATTGCAGAGCTATAGCAATACAAACAGTGTGGTATTGGTACAAAAAAGAATCATGCAGATCAACAGAACAAAAGAGAAGACCCATCACATAAACTGAAGGCATTGATAGGTGACAAAACCATGCACTGGAGAAAAGACAACATCTATAATAAATGAGAAAAATGAATGCCCACATATACAACTAGAAGAAGGAAATTAAGGCCATAGCTATCATCCTGCATAAAATTAACTCCAAATGTGTCCAAGAGTAGAATAAGAAGGACACCAATGAAAATGCCAAACTGTGTGCGGAAAAGTCCATGAATCCTCAACACTATTTAAAGAACTAGAGGCAAGTGACTAAAGCCAGGTGAAGGAGAGGTGGTCCTCCCAAGGCAAGGTCACACCAATTGGTTATCCAGTGTCAAATTGTCAATCATGAAAAAAATACATACAAGTAACATTATATGGATACAAGTGGTTATACTGTGGAATACACACACACACACACACACACACACACACACACATTCAATAACAATTTATAAAAAAGAAGGCATGAAACTGAAGGAAAACAGAGCAGGGAATATGGGATGATCTGGAGGCAGGAAAGGCGAGTGATTATTGTAAATAAAATACAATGTCAAAAAAAAATTTTAATGTTTAAAATGTTTGTCTTTTCTTTAGTAAAAGTTTCATTATTTGGTGATTCAGAGAAGGGCACTGTATTAACATGCTTTTTATATTTCATGAGCACAGAACTTCCTTACTTTATATAAAGTCATACCTGTATTGCCTTATGATGAGGAATGTACAATCTGAACAATCAGTGGCATTTGTGTTTGCCTCTTATGTGACAATATATATATTATTATTAGATATTTTTTCTGAATGAATACTCTTCCCAAACTTGAAACTTTTTCTCAAAAAAAAATCGACTCCTTAAAAAAATAATGAACACACTGAGAACAAATATCAACCAACATATATTTTCATGTTATTGCTTAGCTATTAGTGGCTGGTGGAAGGAAGTCTTCCTTGTTTGCTATAAAACATGTTTACTTTTCAATAGATGTAGGTCTTGGACAATGCATGTGAATAAATGTACATGATAAATTGTGTGATGTTCTCAAAGAATTAATAAAATGTTCTGAACATCAAAAACCACTTTAATTTTTTGCAAAAAAATATTTCGAAAGTGTAACAGTTAAGAATTAATACATGATGTAATTCATCTGCTTCACAAATCTTATCAGTATTCAATAATAAACCCACTGAATTGAAAAACATAGCAAGAAGACTATACTTTCAGGGATCATTTCTGTAGTTCGTTACATATACTTTTTATTTTTATTTTTCATTAAAAATCAATTCATACACAGGAACACAATTTACATGTTCTATGACATTTATATTTTAAGCCCTAATTATATTTAAATTACTCTTCATTCCTACTACATTAACGTAATTGTATATCAGCTAGATGCACCTATTGAATGAGGTGGTTTTTAAAGTATCCTGTAAGTCAATGGAGCCTTTTTCAATTTTTACAAACTTAACCTCATTATCTCCTACAAAAAAGGCTCTTCAGTTTTTTTTAAAAAAAATTCTTTTTGCAAATTTTTATATAAATACAGTCACATATATGTAGTATGTTCCCATTTTCCAAGAAAATGGAGATTTTTCTTGCCCCTTTCTTCACATTAATCTTCTTTGTCTCTGTAGACAACTTTATTTCCATTTCCATATCATATACACATTTATACACACATATGTTTGCAAGTGCATAGGTGTACATGTAAATATGATTTTATGAATTCATATATCATTCTAAGATCTAGGAACTATGACTCAGAGAAGTAGTCTATATTCATATTTCTGTTTCTGGTTTAATATGAATGACATAACTTCATGGATTTGATTCCTGAAAAATTCCATTGTGTACATTACCACATTTTCCCATTCCTCTTTAATTGGACACTTAGGTTGATACTATACTTTGCTATTGTTAATAATGTAAATAAACTGTAGTCTCTGTGATTGTTGAATTGGAGTCCTTTGCATAAATACTTGAGAAGGAGAGAGGTGGGTCACATAAGATTTATTTTTGACTTTGTGAGAAGCTTCAACACTGACTAGTTTTTAGCCTCTCCAATAGTGTACATAGGATCCCTTTTGCTCACATCCTCACAAGTATTTGCTTTGATTTGCTTTCTTAATAACTTCCATTCTGACTAAATATCACAGAAGGACAACAATAGTAACAAAACAAATAAAAATTGCCCAGGTCCAGGAATGGTTACTTATTTTGAATTTGTTCACCAGTAAGGCTTCAAAGAATCCCAAACATTATTGGCTATTGCCCATGTCCTTAAGTACATTCCAGTACTTGATGGTAAAGTCCTTATTTCTCAAGACACCACCCACATACTTAAGTCACAGAATACGGAAATATCAAGCTGGTACTGATCTAGAAGCTTCATGCTTACTGGCTAGTTTTCATGGAGCTAGAAGAAAGGCTACAGAAGGGAGAAAATTAATTATCAACTTTTACCCAGCTATAAACCTTAAGCACAATAATGATTGGCCTGGTAAGACATGCCAACATCATCAGAACAACCAACCATTTTTCTACGTGTATTCAAGGCCGACTGCACAAGATAAAAACAATCCCTGACACCCTTTCCAGGGGAAGAAACCTATGATTAGATAGGTCCTACTCCTAATAAAGAGCTATTATTATGCTAAATGTACATAACTTTAAACCATTCCCAATGACTTATCAGAATACTCAAAGATCAATGCATCTCTCAACCTCTATCAGTAAAAATTCAATTGGCAGTACAAGATGATTAACAAAGAGACCCACAGCAGGCCAATGTAGATAGTGACTACAACTATCTGTTTACTTTCTGTATAGCTGATACATTTATTCATTTGATTACATGGTGGATATTTTCCAAGAATAATGTAAATTTATAATATACAAATTGTGTTCCAAATAAAGTTGAAAAGAGAAAAGATGATGGTCTTGTTCACAATTCCTATAATGCAAAATAAAAAGAATAAATTGCATAAATAATCTATTGTCATGAGAAACAGGGTGATATACTTGTGTACATGTGTATGCATATTGTATTGTTTTATGCATAAATGTATTTATACACATACACGTGTGTTTAGATATATGTGTATGTATGTATTCTGTGTCTATATATGTGAGTATAGTGTATCTGTGTGTGGTTTATACATGTTTTTGTGCTCACCTCACCAGCGCCAAAGGAGAACAATGGATGTCCTGTGCTATTAACCTTCACTTAACCTGGACCTACTTGTTGGAAAGCAGGCTCTACTAACATTCCTTTCTCTACCTTCCCAAGCTTTGATGTTATAAATGTTATGGCGAAACACAGCATTAAAACAAACAAACGAAAACTTGTAGTTGAGTCTGTAGCTTAGCAATAATAACAATACTGTGAAGAAATCACTAAGTGTCTTATGAAAGGTCATCTAACATAAAAATCTGTATTTGGAAAGCACTTTGATATGAAAAAGTACAACAGACCATCACAAAGCATTAGTGTTTATTGAATGAGAAATAGAAGCTCAAAAACATTCAAATCGATTAATTAAACTATATGTTTGTTTCACATGTGTATGCAGAAGTGCATTAAGAGCAAACTGAGTCTCTCCTTCCCATAATGATATATGGATGTTATTCCTGAGGTCTTTATGACTCTAAAGAAAAGCTAAAGTGTTTTTTGAAACTAATAACTAAAGCAAATGAATATCCAGTAAGGTAATGAATCAGAAAATTAAATATAACTTTCAACAATGCAAAGGCACTTTTAATTTATAGGCCAATACCTCTCATTATATAGAAAAGAAATTTGGTAGAGGGACTAATGTTAAGATTAAAATCAATATTCACAGTAAATTTTTTTTAACTTTGAATTCTGAACCTGCTTGAATCCCTGCCCTGACATCTCCCAGGGATGGACTACAACCTAAAATTGTAAGATGAAATAATCCCTCCCCCTAAATAAAGTTAAATAATGCAACTAGAAAGACTTTCTGATTTGGATTGTGGAAATCAAAACAGTGGCTATAAAAATACAAAGAGCTTGGTATAGTATGGTCCTTGGAGAACTGATATTGATCAGACCAACAAGATGATGTCATTCAAGTAGCTGAAAGAGACCAACTTCTAGGTAAGAGGACTTATACAATGAAGTCTTTAATGCTCCATGACTAAAACAACTGAGCAATGATTCATATGGCCCCAATTATACTAAGCATTGTCTGTAACAGTGACTGTTCATCAAAGCTTCCATATTACTACATTTTAAAGGCATCAATTTCCATTCTTACTTGAAAGTTTCCATTCAAAGCATTGAAATAATTTAAAGGAAAGTCATACATTGCTTCTTAAAAAGTAAGGAGAATTACAATAAAATTGTGATTAAAATAAAACTTTGAATCATGATTAAGTGCTTGGAATTTCTTCAGTTGTTACTAACATCCTGCATAGAGTTTAAAAATTACTTGATTTCACATACACTTTTTAAAATAATGTATTTCCATGTTTATTTTTCATGTTTTATTAACAGTGAATGGTAATATCTTTTATTCTCTAAATGGCAAATCTGCCAAAAGAGTTAATATGATATATTTCACAAGAAAGAAGCCCATGATGTCAGGCAGAATTATGCATGATTAACACTGTGCTTCAATGATATTAACCATGAAAAGAATATGAATATTTTAAACTGATATTCAGAAAGGGTGGGATATTTATATGCTTCATACTATTCAAGAAAACATAGCAACTTAATGACATTTTAATGTTTATATTAAAATGTTCTGTCACTGAGTAGACAGTGAACTAAAGATCAATTATGGTTTTGAATATTCATAGTCATTCTTCTATTTAGTGGTGGAAAAAAATCTTAAGTTACATAACTAAATTCCAAGTTGCTCTATATGCAGGTGAATCATTCTGCATAATAAAGTGCAGGTGGGCAGGAACTAGACAGTTCCAAAACTTCGCAGACCATTTTATCTACAACTTAAATGAATTGAATAAAACAAACAATCCTCACATATTGTCAAATCCCCAAGTATCAAATGCTAATTAAAGTCAAATATTTCTATGATCTGTGAACACCATTATTTGTGGTAAATCTGCAATTTGCTACGAGTTATTTTAATTACTTGAAATCCTGAATCTTGTCCAGGTTGGTGAAACTTTCTGAATACCAAGTATATTTGCAGGTCTGTGTAAGTATGTTACCCATGAGGCAAGCAGCAACTCTGGGAGAGCTCAAGTCACTGAACTGGAAGGATTCTAAGGGTCTCATTAGAATGAACCTGATTTGGGGAAAGCGATTATGTAATATTCATCAGTATTGATGGGTCCATAAGATTTCCATTGTTCCAGACATAGTTACCAAAATACCAACTTCTATTCATATTCTATTTATGCTATTTCCTTATTAATTCAAGAGAATGATATCTACTGGAGTTTCCTTCTTGATACAATTCTTGATAAAAACCAAATACATATAATGGAAATTATATATTTTAATTAATTTTTTGTATGATTTAGGAATATAATAATATGTCAACTTAATATAGCATATGTAATTATGAAATTTTATAATAATTTTCATGCACATGGTATATCTATGGATATCACTAAGACACTAAAGAGTTGCTTAGCTTTAAATCCACACCAAACATGTCAAAATATACTTCAGAACAATTCATTTTTCTGGCGTCCCAATAACAACCTGCATTTTATTCATCACATCTGACCACATTAGTGTTCATTATATGTTCATCTAAATTCCTGATGAAGAATGATGACCCAGCATGGGTGAGCTAACAAAACTTAACACACTGAATGCTTGACATAAACTAGGAACTGTATTTAAATGTGGACCAACTGAATTATGAGGTATATTTGAGTTGTATAGAATAAGATATTGAGAATAAACAAGGGAAGCCAGTATCATAGTGCCTTAGTAACTAAATGGAAATTCCATGTTGTTCTCTCTCTCTATAGTCAACAATGGAATAGTTATAAAAGGTAAAATTGTCATAGAACCTTTCTTCACATTTAAACCATAATTTAATTAAATTATCCAAAAGTAAGCAGACAGGCAAATCTAATATCCCTTGGCCAGTGAAAGTTTCTCTCTAGAAAACAAGTCTAGACTGCTATTGCAATTACTATATTACTTATTATAGTAAACATTTAATTGTTTACACCTTTAAAATGGGCAAGTAATGTGCAAATTATTTTCATTGTACTATGTTGCTTACATACTAGTATCAGCAGCAGGAGAACATTTACAGACTTTACTGGCATCAAACAAAAATAGGGTTTCTTTTGCTTAGTATAAACAGATATTCTTAAAAAAAACAGTATTGTAAATTAAGCGAATAGAGAAGTAATTGTTTCATTTCTTTGTTTGTCTTAAAACATTTATTAATCAAAGATTTGTACCAACACAATATAAGGCAAGAGAAAAATGTTTCAATTAAAAGGAGCCTCTGTGTTGGAAGTACAGTTGAGAAGATAACCACACAATGGGATGAATGCTACAGATAAACAACAAAAACCACATGTAACACAGCAAAGAATGTAACAGAGTATAGCTGCAGAACATGTCTGAAAACACATCATTGATTTCTCCCAGTAGACACCAACACTGAAGGCACAAACAGTATTTCTGTAGCAGCTTTAAGCTCAGAATGCTTTTGAAAGGCGAGATTGTCTTTGAGAAACTTCTAATGATTTCCTTGCTATTTTGAGCTAACCTATGTAGATGATTCATTGTGATTATTTTAGTCATAAAAACGTTCCCTGGCCTCATATAATTCAAACATTGAACAATCTGAGCATTGGGATACCCACTGCAGACAGTGTCTGCTGTGTATGACAGAAATGTTGAGCCTGTAAAATTTCAACAATACTGTCACCTAAAGAAGCCCTGTAAGTTATAATATCAGCTGAAACCCTAATGTGGATGGGTGAAATCTCATAAAGCCTCGCTCTCAGATGAAGAACTACAGGAAAGTAACAGCTCTAAGAAAGGGAGGATCTGTCTGCTCCAGGGATGAACTGTAAAACAATTGTCCAACCCCAATTAGTCCTACAGAAACACATGTTCATCTGGGCAAGTCTCTGGCTAAAGAGACTCAGAAAGGTGTACTGTGTGTGTTTGTGTGTGTGTGTGTGTGTGTGTGTTTATATGTCTTTATTAGCAGTTGCCTTTCTTTAAATTTATCAAGCCTATTATTGGTATATATATATATATATATATATATATATATATATATATATATATATATATATATGATCATTATTGTTTACTTTTATTCATCCTAATTAGTATGCTTTTCAAGAGAAGCAATATTCTTTAAGACTATATTCTCAATCAGAACAATAAGAAATGTTTCGTTTTATCTTTCATCAGTAATGCTTTTAATTGACTCACTAAAAGTATTCTCCCATTTAACACCTAAAACATCTGCTAGTTCTCCAAAAGCTTATTACAGGCCTTAAGAGGAAGCTATGTTTACTTACCATCTACTTTATTGTTTTCTTCATTAAATTTCATTAACTTATTAGAGCATGTAAATTGTTCGTTATGTTGGAGTTTGTGTCTTAATCTTCAATTCTCATTTAACCTGATGGAAATATAGATACTCTGTACATCAGCAACAAAGTTCTCTTTAGTCAAAAATAAGGTTTTTAGGAGTATAGGTTAGGTGGAGGGAAAAAGCAGTTTCAGGATACCAGGAAGAGAAGTCGAATGCCTGGTGTTGAAGTGGCAGGGCAGTAGTAGCCACACCACAGAACAGTACTGATCTCCTGTTGAATATTGGATTGTGAGTTTATGATTCACTCAGAAGCTAAGCTTGCCTGGTACCAAGGCTATGCTTCTT
This sequence comes from Onychomys torridus, assembly GCF_903995425.1. Classification (NCBI taxonomy): domain Eukaryota; kingdom Metazoa; phylum Chordata; class Mammalia; order Rodentia; family Cricetidae; genus Onychomys; species Onychomys torridus. Next base: position 23,430,149 of record NC_050461.1, on the reverse strand, counting down.
TTATCCGTGAACAGGGATGTGAGCCACTTCTACATTGTCAATAAACTTAACACTCGACTACTCTGCTAAATGTTTTTATGTGTGTACTGACAGATTTCATATCATTTTAATGAATTAATATCTCACCATTTTATAATCCAGGTATTCTGTTCTCTAATTTTTTGTATTAAAATTCATTTTTATTCCACAATAAAAAAGAATCACTCAGCACTTTTATATATTTATTAAATAATCTTATTACTATCTTAAAAGTGGAATTAATTTACCAGGCTTTGGTTATCTCATCTTTCTTGGTAGCAAAACTCACTAGAAGGTACTTAAATGAACTATAGCCATACTGGGAGCCTATAAGTCACCAAGACTTTCACCTATTCTTTCTATTCATTCCAATTCTTGTCATGACCTTTTCAGATGATTACACAGCTGTGGTGAGAGACATAATGGGATTCAATATTATTGGAATTTTTCAAAGGCATTATGAAAATCAAACTTTTTCTCCACCCACTCTGCTCAACTCACATACTCCAATATTATTTCCATTCCTGCAAGCTTAGTTGGATTTATCTGGCATGGTAGGGGTATGCAAAATCTGGTTTAACATACTCCATAGAAACAAAGACATTTAGAATTTTCATGATTAGTTTTTTAAACTATGCTTAAGAAATAGCCACAAGAGAATGGATGCTACTAAGGGGTGGAGGAAGGGTTGAGCCTGGGATCTTTTCTTCGATAAGCTCAGGAAACATCAATAAAATAGAGTGTCATCTTGGCTTTCAATGATAATAGTTCAATAAGGCAACAGTTTTTTTTTCTTCTTCTATTATTCTCATGTCCAAAATTAAACATTACTATCACCAACATTGTCCCTGGTCAGAGGACTGGGATGGCACATACTCCAGCACCCTCTTGCCCTTCAGCACACCAAAAGAGCTATTAAACAGACTTAATGATAATGTAATCTATAACATCATATGATGTTACAACTTACATACAGACATGTCAAGTCTAAGGCAAGTTCTTAGGTAAAGCTGAAGCACTACCTTAGTGGTCTCTTTTAAACATTTAAATAGATATAATCATTATTATAATAGAGATACATCCCCAGGCAGAGCTTACATGCAATTTAACCTACATTTATATGTATATTTACCAATATACACACATACACATACAAACACATATATAGTTGCATGCTTATATTACAAACTATACATTAAATGGCCATTTTACAGTATCATGTTTGCATTGTGAGTAGTTATAATCACTAGTAGACTAGTATTACTTCTTTCCTTTGTCTCAAGGCAGAAATCGATAAAATATACATCTTGGCCAATGAAGGCATGCAGCTATCTCATGTTTCTGAAGGTATCCACTCTTCAAGAAACAGATACTGGTCACTGAGCATCTCTTGTGACAGCATCATGAGAAACTGCCTCATATTCAATACTCTTAACAAGTCTGCAAGGCTCCATATCAGCTATCATTCCTGAGGCCCAATGAGATTAAATGTTGTATTAGGCTATGGACCACTCCATTCAAGAGGGGTTTGTTCAATATTTTCCTCTTGCTAACACTGCTACTCGGATACTGAGTAAAAATTCACTTGAATACTTTCTACAGGTAGTTTAAAATGATAACAAAACATGTTGGTCTACAAAATATAACCAAAAGGTAAAATATGGTTTTGGAAGATCAGATGTTAAAAAATTCTGTATAAACCTTGGCATATAGAAAAAATATTATATTCTGTTTAAAGCAATTGTTTTACTTAATAGAATATTATAGTTAAAAGAAATTACCTAAAAATATAGGTTTACCATTTAGTTACTAGTTGATAATTTATTTTTTTATACTTTGACATTCAAGGAAGGATATGAAAAATTAATGCTGAATTTGTATATGTGCTCATAGAAGTGAAGTGTTAGCCTTCTCATTCTTTCAAGGCTTTAATTAAAATAGGAATTAGCTTGACATACTATGAAATACATTGTTATCTTGTTTTCAATTATTTTTACTTGCAGAGAAGGGCATAAGCTATACACATGCAAACACCCATGTTTGCTAACAATCCATCTCCAAATGTCACTAAATTTTAAAATTATACTACAGAACAATAGGTAACTAATTTCTCTTAATGATTCCACTTGGTAGTGTCCCACACTAATTAAAACCATTGGACCTGAGTTGAATTTTAATGAAATTTTATGCTAAAATGTGTTTTAAAATGTTGAAGTTGTATTTTAATCATACCAAAATTTTGACACATGGGTCAGTATATTCAAAAGATAAAATCAATGTAAAATTTATTTCAATTATGTTGCCATTTAATGCCATTCTTTAACTATCCCTACATACACTATTCCAATTCTCTCTTAGGAGTGGCATTTAAGGCCTCTAGGTTTGTGGTTCTCAATCTGTGGGTCACGATCACTTTGGAGGCTGAATATCAGATATCCTGCATATCAGATATTTACACTACAACTCATGATAGTATCAAAATTACAGTGATGAAGTAACAATGAAAATAATTTATGGTTGTGGTCATCATAACATGAGGAACTGTATTAAAGGGTCACAGCATCAGGAAGGTTGAGAACCACTGCTCTACCTATATAATATTGCCACATAAAATGACCTATAAAAATATATAACCGTATATGAAAATTCTATTTTTTCCTTTTACTTATGGTTTTATAATATAAGTGTATAAATCAGGTATGGATGTATCAGACTATTTTTAATTTAAAAGTCCTAGTAGTTTTTTTCTAACACAAACCCAACTACACACCATTACTGACAATCAACTTTGACCCTGTCCTTGTAGTCTTAGCAACATAATTTGCAGCCTGTAGAAGTGAAGATGACTTTCTCCTATGGCATGACTGTGTTCAATGCTGGTTAATTAGCATGCAGATGGCAGGAAAGCTGCCCATTTTACCCCCTAGTAACCAAACCTCACATTTGTATGCATCACATATTGCAAAGTGGAATATGTGCACAAGTCATATGGCAGTAATCAAGTCTTCACTTCTGAAAGTTACAATAAAAAGCCAGGTAATGATTATGAACTTCAAAGTACAGTGTGCTCAAATAATTGGACAAGCTTCATTGAGAAAAGATGAGGCAGAATTTATTACACTGTATTTGCAATTTAGTTCTTAATTCTTAGAAATACAAATGTGTGTTAAATTTATCTAAGATACTTAAATATTAATATGATTAACAAGAAAATATGAGAAATGCCATAATCTCTTTAGTTTAAGAATGTGTTTTTAAAGGTTTATCAGAATAAAGTCAATGATCATAATGAACTCATAAGACATAAAAATCTTCAGGCTTCCCTGGACAACTGACATGGAACATATCTGAGATGCAATCCTTACCTAAAACAGTATGCTCCCTCCATTCTTCCTGAACATAATGTAGAGACTATAATATCTCAATGATGAACACCTATGAAAATTTAAATATCAATGTTTTTATAATATAGATTCTCAGTGTTAAAGAAATGATTATACCTATGCTTTTCATGCTTCCTTATAAGTTTTATGCTGCTTAAGGCAAGGGAAAGCAGACAAGAAAGCAGTGAATGTCTGTTCAGAAATTGCTTGATAATTCAATTTATCCCAGTGCATCTGACCAGGGTAACTTGACCAAGTTGACAGAAGACCCTCAAGTCCCAGTTGCTGGGAAACAGCAGTTCATCTTCCTGAAAGCCTGTGAACTAGCATTCCACAAACCACCTACCCTTATATTTTAAAATTAGTTATAAGGGAATTTCAGAACACAAAGTAAAATTAGAGGTGGGGTGAGTTATTACTATATCATCTTAGAGATATTTGTTTTTTATTAAAGTCCAGTTCAATGTCTATAGTAGAACACAATATATTTTGATACATTGTCTTAACATAAGACCTCAACAATTCATTCCAAAAGACTCCTGTTTCTTGATTATATTAAAATCCTCAGGTTCATTTTCAGGTTCCTTCTTCTCTAGTAATCTCACTATCCTGATGCCAGACTGTGGAACTTTTTATTCTAAAATACTAAACAATCAAGAAAACCAGATTCTTAATTCATATGTACATATTCATATCTGCTCCCCGCACTCCCCATTTTGTATTTTCACCAAAAGGAACCTTTTGGAGCTGCATAGAACTTAATGCCTCCCTAGCAATGACATTTTTCACTTTGAAGATATCAAATGAGGAAAGGAAGCATTGCATAATTTCAGAGTGAGAATGAATGGGAGTCCGGAGCACTGGTAATCCTTGAAGCAGAAAACTTAATGTGCATTACAGACAAGAAATCTATTGCATGGGACAAGGGCATAGGCTAGCAGCCAGGCCTTACATTCAGCTTAAAATATTGTTTAAAAGATTACACCATGCCAACTCACTTTTAATTAAGTTTAGCACAAATGGGATTTGTTTTATTTTCTTTCAGTGAAGATTCTTATATATTTTTAAATTTATAATGATTATATTCATATTATATAATTTACATATATATATATATATATATATATATATATATATATATAGTAAGAAAATTTGCATCAAAAGCACACACCGTCATGTAAAATGAATGCAGCCAAATTATATAAAATTTAGAGAGGCTATCCTCATTCCTCAAGGACATATAAAATACTCAGAATGTTTTCACTGTCAAAAACAAGAAACTCTTTCAGTAAGATCCATGGGTGGGGCAGGCAATTCTAGAATGGGCAACTATAGGGCAGTGAAACAAAATGTTGCGAAGTCCATTTGACTTCAAAGTATATTAACTCTTGTCACATTGTGAGGGATGGCATCAGTAGTTGGCATCAGAAGGCAATAGCTTTTGTAGATCTTGTAATTAGTATTTAATTACAAATGTGAAGATGGAACTAATTGTGACACCAATTTATGGGGAATTATACGTGGAACAAAATAGGCTTCACGTTTGTTTTTCCTAAGCAGGTGAAATGTGGCAAAAAGGCACTGAATTTTTGAGGGAGATTTGATAGTTGAAAGAAATTATTACTAGAGTAATAGGAAGGCACATACTTTTAAAAAATAAAACAATGGGGGCTAAGAAGACAGTTCTATCAGTTAAGTGATTACTCCCACACACGACCTAGGTGCAATCCCTGTACCTACATATAGAAGTAGGGCCTAGTAGTGCATCCTTTAATTTAAGCAATGAAGCGGTGAACCTACGGGTTTTCTTGCAGCCATACTATCCTACTGATGAGCTTTTGTCAAAAAGAGACCCTGCCTTAAAAACACAAGACATATGGTTCCTAAGGTGTGACATTCAAAGTTAATAGCTTGTCTCCACATAGACACACATGCACCTGCTCACATATATGTACACACAAGAACTAACTACATATTCTTATCAACTTACAGTTAAATAAAAATTGAACAATTAATTGGTAAAATCAATACCTCACAGTTCTACTACAACTTTTGAGATGGCATAAAATATTAACTTTGTTATGGGAGATTGTTATGACAATAAAATTTAAAGGGAAGAAACGAGGCCTTGCTTGCTTGGAGTCTTAAAGTGCACTGGCGATATTGGCTTTAGCTTTTTACCCAGTACCTTAAGATTCCATTTACTCATATTCATGCAACATATTTTTCAGTAATTGCCTTTCTATAATACGTATTTGTATGTGGGGTTCACAAACACCTATGTGCACATTTACAGAGTTTTTGGCATATATGGGGAGATAGCACCTAATTTAGTTAGGACTGTAAGGACACCCATCGTTGCATCCACTTGAAGAAAATACAACAGGTTCTCATGCTTTAGTCAGACAAGGCTGTTTTTAGAATGAATGCAGTCTGTAGAAATTGATGGAGATCTAATAAGACCTCCCAGAACTGTACAATGAAGAGTAGAGTTGATTTTCTCTAAGGTTATTCTAGAATAAGGAAGATATTGTTTGTGCAGGATGATTTATATTTAAATGTGCTTAAGGGAAAGTAAAATCTATTACAAGGAATATAATCAATGCAAAATCATATAATATTTAATAATTGAAAATTCACTTAATGCACTTGTTTGAGGCTAGGCTATGAAAAATTTTCAATTGCATCTTTTAACTTTCCACACACAAATGTTCAAATAAAAAAGTTCAATAAAAATCATGAAAAGCATGACACCTTAACCTCCAATTTCTACAGCCTTACATCAGCTTTATGGGCAACCCAAATTAAATATGTCAGAAATAAATCTGAGCATGTTTTATCTTATCCACCAGTGAAATCAATTCTATTATGTAGCATGAAGCCATGCAAAAACATGAATGAGTTTCCTATTCTCTTTCTTCTAAGTCATCACACACGGTAAAATAGAAACCTTATTGTTCATATCTTATAAGCTGCTCTACTAATGATATAAGGAAGCAAAACGATATATGAGAAATACTGTACTACAGAAATGTCAGTGAATAGCTAAGCCAAGGAAAATCTAAACAGAGAACATAAAATGAAACATAAAAACACATTGATTAACCAATATAGAAAGCAAGGGTCAAGAGAAATGAAATGAGAGAGGAAATATGAGCATAAAACAGTGATACAGTAAACATAAACCCAGACATATCATATATCAACGCTCAAATGCAATGATGGGTATACTAGTGTAGATAAAGCATGAAGTTACAGCTTTGCTTTAAAGACCATTAAGGTTCCTGTTTCACTGGTAGCTCTAGAAAGATAAACATAAGCTCCACCAGTCCTTAGAATTTGATGTATCTAGGTTTTGTTGAGGTCTTTTGAGGGAAATCAAGTTTAATAATAATAATAATAATAATAATAATAATTAATAAAGCAAAGAAAAGAGAAAGAACCTAAGTTCTGCTTCTGGTCCTGGGCTGAGACCCAAACCATTATTTGCAGTGGCCAGACCAACTCATCCACACACATACGTACTTCTCTAGACATGCTGTGATTTAAAAATACTCCATGTATTTTATTGTGAAAGTTAAATTTTTGCTTGAAATTTTTAAAATGATTTTAGATTTGTAAGTTCCTACTCAGTAAAAGTATACATTATTTAAAGATTTTTATTTTCATTGAACTGGGTAAACATTGGTTTGAGGAATATTTTTATTCACTTCAATAACTGACACAAAAATTGAGATAGGACAAGAAAGCTATTAAATTAGTTGAAATCCAAAACACTGAAAATGATTTTTAAAAGCCAGAAACCCTCCTGCATTGTTAGTAGAAATGTTAACTAGTGAAGCCTACTGACATTAGAGCTTAGAAGTTTCTTATTAAACAAAACATATATTTACCACACAATTCAAAACCCACACCTCTTGTTGTTTACCGAAAGGAGCTATAAACTTGTATCTAGTCTCTCTGCATAAGCGAGACAGTTGTGTAGCTTGATCTGCTCAAGAGGCCCCCTGGCAGTAGGATCAGGATCCATCCCAGGTGCATGAGCAGGCCTTTTGGAGCCCACATTCTATGGTGGGACACCTCGCACAGCCTCTATTGAATTGACCAGGCTCTGCTGATTCCCCATGAGAGGCATTGCCTTCTTGTAGGAAGGAATGGGGGATGGGTTGGAAGGCTGAAGGGGCGGGAGGAAGGAAGAGGTTGATCTGTGCTTTGTATGCAAAATAAATTTTATTTTTTTTTGTTTTTCGAGACAAGGTTTCTTTGTGTAGTTTTGATGCCTGTCCTGGATCTTGCCCTGTAGACCAAGCTGGCCTCGAACTCATAGAGATCCACCTGCCTCTGCCTCCCGAATGCTGGCATTAAAGGTGTGCGCCACCACCGCCCAGCTTAAATAAATTGTTAATAAAAAAACTCATATCTATACAACCTACTTGTATGTTTAACACTTTAATTGTAACTATAAAGAGGGGAAGCAACCAATATGTTTTGAATAAATGAATGGGCATATGATTTGAGGTACATCCATACCATGAATCAAGTGTTAAAAAGAAATGAGTTAGGAATCTATGAAAACATCTTAAAAATACATATTGCTAAGTGAAAGAAGTCAATATGAGTTGAATACATACCACATTATTCTAATTATGGTATTATATCATTCTGAAAATGCAAACCTATGGGGGAAGTAAGATCAGTCATTACTTGGGGCTTAAGGAGAAGGGGAAGGTGAAGGCAGAGTACAGGGGACTTTTAGGGCTGTGAAACTTCTGAATGACACCATGATGGTAGACATCTGCTATCATACATGTGTCAAAACTCATGCCAGGTTTAAAAAAACAAAAACAAAAACAAAACAAAACAAAACAAAACAAACCAAACCAAACCAAACCAAACAAACAAACAAACAAAAAACCAAATTGGAGACAATTCTAATGGAAACTGTAAGAGACAGAGCACCCACTGTTAGAGATACAGCACTCTCTAGCACACTAACAGGATGCTGGTTCATATGAAGCAATAAAACATTCGGGAACTCTCATTACTTTCTCGATAATATTGACACAAATCTAAAATTGCTCTAAGAATAAAACCATTTTAAAATTGTGTTTGATTTTATTTGTAATTGTATGCATAGGTATGCGTTTGTGTGAGAGGTTACGGAAGTGGGAGTAGTGTTGCAGAAGCCAGAAGAGGGCGTCAGGTGCCCTGGAGCAAGAGTCACAGGCAGTTGTGAGCTCCCATCACATGGTCAGGAGATCTCAAGTTGGGTCCTTTAGAAAAGCAATGGATGCTCTTAACCACTAAGCCAATTCATAGGACTAAAAACTTTTTAAAGCAATTAGAGAATCAAACCAGACATTACTTAATCATGGTGGGGAGGAGCTAGCCAGGTAAGAGGTAACAAAAAAGAGCTTCCTGATTCTCACATGAGATTTTCTTCTCTGGCACCCCATCATCTTGGAAGATGGATCATTTCTACTTGAGTTTACACCGAATCTCTTATCATTGTATATGCTTATTACCAGCCTGGGTTTATGTTAATTAACAATTTACAACTCCAGTAGGT